>NW_017537150.1:177157-184606 GCF_001853355.1 Bactrocera latifrons
CATCTAATTATATCATTCCATATATCAGACTTCGCATTGGCCACTCCATTATCACACACGCTCACATACTAAATGGCACTCAGATCAACCAATGCCCATTTTGTGATTCAGATTTAAATCTATTGCATCTTCTGCAACATTGTCCAGCACTTCAAACTTATAGACTGTCAAACTTCAATAATACTGATCCAATAATTTTATTGATGGATCCCTCAAGCAACAACATTTCGAAAATCTACAACTTTTTGAAAGACAGTGACCTTCTTCGACGCATATAATATAACCAGTCGGCCGATAGCCCATGATGCTAGTGCTGCGTATTTTCTTAGTTTGTATAATAATTGTATTATTATGTAAGCTTTTATAAAATAAAAATAAAAAATAAAATAATCGCCTTGGTATAGAGGCGACAAGTTTTTGATAAAATTCTGGTGGTATTGCCTCCTAAATAGCCGTTTTGAGCCCAGCAATATTGGAATATTGCCTTTGGTACACTTTTCGACTGACTTCTTGATATACGTGCTCAATAACGTTCAGATCTRAGGATTGGGCAGGTGTACCCAGTACATGAGGGCAATTGTATATAAACCAAGTATGAGCAATTGCCGATTTGGGCTTCGGATCGTTGTTTTGGTAAAATATAAGATTGTCTTTAATTTCCAATGTTACACATGACTGCTTTAAATTTTCCATTAAAATGTCGGCATAAGGAATCGATCTATAGTACTTTGCACTAAATGCAGGTTGCCCATTCCTTTAGCCGATATACATCCGCAAACCATTACTGACCCACCACCGTGTTTAAGTGTTGCCCTAGTATGTTTTGGCAAGTAAGCTTCGTTGGGACGCCGCCATACAAAACTTCAGCCAACTGATCCCTGCAAGTTAAACTTGATATCGTGTGTGAAAGGAACCTTGAAAAAGCAGTAATAATACTGTTTTATGATTACTAAATCAAAATTATGCCATTTTCCCTTTGCCTGAACTCATCAGTCCTTATTAAATGCAATTTCACAAATTCTAGCCTTTTCTTTCTAAGATTTTCGAATATGTACGCCTGTTTTACAACTGCTCTACCATGTAAATCGAAGATTCTAAGTGCGCGGCGAATTGTTGCGACTGTAACCTCTTTTCTTTTCCACTTTCCAATTTTTCAACAATTTTCAGTATAAACTTTTCTTCGGCTTGTGTTAGCTTCTTTCCTTGACCAGCTCTACTAATATTATTGATCCGATTTTCCTTTTCAAACTTTTTTATAATATCAAAGACAGTTGAAGTACTCCATTTCACAATCTCCGAAATATCTTTAATGGTTTTTCCTTCTTCCCGTAACTGAGTAATTAGCTTCCGAATTTCAGTACAAGTATGAGTACGCGGGGGCGTCATATTGTCGTGTTGCTTACTCACAGACTTACCGGTAACCACTAATAAACAAAAAAGAATATTCAGTGTTTGTTCTAGTGAAATTCTACAACGATCAGAACTACCGTGACTTATAGAAGGTTACTTCTTATAATTTTCCCGTTAGTTGTGTGGAACGAATTTTGTATGTTGCGAGTTATTTCTCTAAATTATAGGCAGTGAATGAATTTATTACTATTTTTAAGTTTCCGAACATACAATAGAAGATTTTTCCTTTAATTTTATGTATCATATGTAACATTTTTAAGATGTTCACTGTATGATTGAAGGGTGTCATCATTGGCAATGCACGCATCCGGTTAGACGTGTGAGTCACTGTACTTGTACATCAATGTTGTAGTCCGCCTGTTCTAGTTCTCCAGTTTTTTCAGATTTTTCTCCCCAATAACCTGTTATTTGTTGGAACCGCCGATATCGGACAACTATAGCATATAGCTGTCATTATAAACTTAGCGATCAAAATCAAGCTTCTATACGAAATTTTTTAATTTGTTAAGAGTATTATAACTATGGTGTGACCTAACATAACTTTGTTTCCTTTTTTAAATGATATCCTTGTAAACTTTCGTTGACATTTTTCTAATTTAATAGTTTTAAATTGCAACTATTCGCTATATAATTGGTAGGTTTTGACTTATTTATTATAGTACTACATTATTTCTTCATTATTTTTGAAATCCTTAATCACTGCAAACATTTACTTTCAAAAACCTTTATGAATTGGAAGCCATTATCTCATAAAAGAGGGCCATCCATGGTACCAGGCCAACTTTGTTAAATAATCTTAGATTAAAGCGTGACGTCCAGCCATAGAGCCATTTCAGATTACCTGACAATGATTCATTATCAACACTTACAGCTTTTAAAACAAAATAAATTTTATGGAATTGAGTCTATCTTGTGACCGGGAACCAATCCAGATCCCAAAAATATTAAMAACTGATGACGTGATATGGGTAAAAGGTAAGGGAAACGTACAGTTGGAATGTAAGGGTTTAATGTGTCCCGATAAAATAGTGGGAATAAGCGAGTGATGTATTGGTGGCGGATTTTGTGACCCCCGCGGTTGCGATGAGGTCACAGCGATCTTGTTTGGCGGCTTTTTGTAGGAAATAAGGATGCCCACTCCTGCATCTTGGGGCAACCTACGCAGAAAGTATCACGTCGGAAAAGGACTTCAGCCAAAGCAGGCATTGCATTGGAAGAATGTAATGGTCCAACATATTTTGGTCTGAAACATGAGACAGACTGTACCGAGGGGCACAGCATTGCCTTATGGTCCTCGTGTCTCCATTGTTGGCCACACTATTTTTGTAACACTTCCAAAAAAAATAAGTTTAAGAAAAACTTCGCATTTCTAATATGGAAATGTTCTCACCTACATACAGTGAACCAAAAAAAACTTGTTCAAATAAATGTGTTGACTTTGAAGTGACTTATCTCTTAAATGTCTCAATTTTGACGTTACGTTGGCAACACTTTAAGTGCGTATGGTCAAACTGTATTATTTGGTAAATGAAGTTCTTTTGAGCGATTGTAGTTTTAGATGAAAAATGGTAAACAAATATATATTAATATTTACAAGCTCTGGGGTAGTGAAATAATGGAAACAGAACAACTCGCGAAATACGATATTGTTAAAAAACGACATACTACTATTCAGTACATTATTACCAAATTCAAATAGGAAGGCCAAAAAAAAAAACAGTCCTACACTAAAAGTAAACATACTCGGACTATCAAAGAACACGCTAATATCCAATGTCGTTAATTACAAATGATCCCAAATTTAACTTATTTGGATTTGTAGGTTGTCGATTCTTGTGGCATAAGGAAGCCCAAGGGCTAAAAGATAAAAATTTAAATAATACACTCAACCAAATAACGCCGGTAACTTTATATTCAAGGAAGGAATTATAAAAAGAATGAACTAATTGCAATATTAAGGGTTGCACCTAGTGTGACGGCCTAAAAGACTCCAACTTTTGATAAGTAAAAAAAACATATTGTGATAATTCGGGTGGTGGAGCACGTTGCTCGCTCGTTCCGTAGATGTGGTTGGCCGTGGGGAAACGGTCGGCGCAAGTTATTCCACAAATGTTAAATAAAAAACCAAAAAGTTTCATATAATAAATATATTTTACAAATAACAAACAAACACGTTTGCCACGTCTGGATCGGAGCTCGCAACTTTTTTAGTTATTGTTTAGTTGCGCGCGAATTAAAACTTCGAAAAAAGTTCGAAAAAGAGGAAAAAAAATATTGTTCTGCCGATACAGACGTAGCAAAAGAAATTGGGCGGGGGCGGCGTCAGCATTCTCCCCGCCTTGCAGTATTACCGCAAATGCAGTTTACAATAGATTACTTAAAACTAACTTAACTAACTGGCTCCTGCACTTCCTCTTCCACGTCTTCTTTGCAGATGGGGTGGCCGACGAGACGAATCGAGTCAAGTTCGGTCCGGGAAATGCTGCTGAGATGAATCGAATCTCAGTCAGTCATTGCCATGCCGCCAATTTGCATAGAAGTCACCACCTTCCATGGTCGGCGAGACGACTCGAGTCTAACTCCATCCTGGGTAGTTGGTGAATGTGAGATGCGTTTGCAGCCAGTGCACTTTATTGTGCCGATGTTATACGACACCGGATATTATATATCCTAGCGACGTATTTTGGGCGATGATACGGCGTGCACATGCTTGACGACGGGTGGTCTATGAGACGAATCGAGTCTCGTTCGGTCCGGACAATGTCGCTGAGACGAATCAAGTCCCTGTCAATCGTTGCCATCCCGCCAATCCGAAAGGAAGTAACAGCACGCCGAAGTCGGCGAGACGACTCGAATCTGGCTCGATCTTGGGCGTGTGGTATGAGGGGGAGGCATCGTTGGTCGGAGCTTTGCGTGACTGTTGACATCGGTTGACATGGTTGAGAGCGGTCCGAATCCGTAGTCATACTGTGCGTAATTTTCGTATGCTGTGACAATTGTATCTTGTCATTTGTAGTAGTCGTACTTTGTTTGCTCGTTGACGACGCTGCTGTTTCACCGGTGGGTTTTTCTTGTATTTTTTGAGCACCAGTATAAGTTCGCCCTTGACATCAAGTCGTATCTCTTCGGGCACACGTTTGATCTCCTCGTAGAGTGAGCGCAAGAAGATGTTATCGGGATCAGGATACTTCCGTTTGTTTGCTCTTGTGGATTTTTGTTGTGTTGCGGATTCAGCATGTTGTTGGCGACGCATCAGATGCGAGTGCAGGCCGCCGTGGAATGCCTGCAGGTGTGGCATCGAATTGTATTGTTGAATGTTGCTGCGCGCTGCATTTTGATTTACTGTTGTTGTTGTGGTCGCCGCATGTTGATATCGCGCAGACGGCTGTTGTGACGTCACATACGTTGCTGATTGGTYTTCTTGCTGCGATTGCGACTTCGGCCTGCTGTTTCTGGATTTGTAGCGATTGATGCTGAAGTTGCTGTTGTTGCGCTTTCATCGTTGGGCTGGACGCCATGGGTGACGAAATGTGCGCTGAAGACATAGACGGCTGCGTTATCGGCAGCTGCGCTTCACGCTGATTTGACTGCTGCCGTTGTTGTTGTTGATGCTGTTGTGGTAATGGCTGTTGCTGCGGTTATGTCTGCAACTGTGACTGAATCGCTGTTTGCGTCTGTGTTAGGATCTGGGTGGGCGTTGACGTCGGCGATGGCTGTGACTCCAATTGTGAAATCTGTTGTTGTAGCCTAGATTGGACACTAGCTGGTGCATCTCGTGTCGCCGGTTATGTTGCAGCAAACGGACCCCGTTTACTACGATTTTCGGGTAAAGACCCGCTCCAATCAACAAGTCAACCCTTTGACTCGTATAGAAATTATTATCCGCTAAGGGGATATTCGGTAACTTTTTTAAAATTGAAGGGTTAATTGACCTGGGTGGAAGCAGTTCAGTCAATTTTGGCAGTACCAACGCTTCCGCTTCTAGTCTTAAACTTTTGTTACGGGGCGACCCAATTGTAATCGAGCATACCGATTGAACTCGTCCTGAAACTCGCGCGCTGACCATTTTGCTTGCCAGATATAAGCGTTTTTGCAGACTATTGCTTACGAAGGTGGCTTCAGACCCCGAATCAATCAGGGCTCTGACAGTGAAGGTGCTCTTGTTGTGACATATGGTCACCATGGCTGTACCTAAGAGCATGCCTTTAGCGTAGCATTTGGCCTTAATAGAGGCCACATGAGATTTAGTAAAAATTTCAGTAGTGTCTGTGCTGTCGGATATCTGACCTATTTGCTCGTCTGATCCCGGTGAATCATAGAGGGATGTCTCTGTTTACATTTATTACAATTAAACATACTTTTACAATTTTTGACTTCATGTGAGTCTGATAAACAGTTTAGGCAGACGTGAAGTTTTCTGACAGCATTTAACCGTGCGTTAGGTTGCATCTAAATGAATCTCTGACAAGTTTTCAAAATGTGTGATTGAGATGAGCACAGTTTACATTTAATAYTGTTTTTCTTAGCGTGATGGGAATTGATGTGATTGGATCCAATCCTYGACTGCAAGGTTGGTAACCGATCTTCACCATCAGCCGACTTAATATTGGGTTGAGTACTCAACTCGAATTTGAGGTCTGATACTCTCTCAAGCGTTTTAACCCGTTTGGTTAGAAACTTGTCTAACTCAACCCATTTTGGCATCTCTGAATCCGAATCCAGAGATTGTTCCCAAAGCGACAGTGTATAGTCCGGTAGTCGGATAGAACAAAAATACGTGAATATGGCATCCCAGCTATTTATGTTGATGCCATGTATTTGTAAAGCTGAAATGCAGCTATTAATCTCCCGCTGTAAATTTCTGAGTTCAGTCTCAGATTCTGTAGAAATGTGCGGAAGCTTGAACAATAAATTTAGTTGTGTGTTGACAAGCACTCGTTTGTTTTCATACCTACACAACAAATTATTCCAAGCCAATGCGAATCCGTCATTCGTCAGTGGCGCTTTCGAAACAATGGCTTTTGCTTCACCTCGCGTTTTTTGATTTAAATGGAATAACTTTTCTACCGGAGATAGCCTATAGTATAAATCACGAGTTCTACAGTTTGTTGTAACCGTTCAGGTTGAATCACTGTAGAATTTGAAGTTGGGCTTTGGTTAAACGCTTGAATATTTCAGCTTAATGTCGTCTATTGAGTATGTGTAGGAAGGATCCACTTTTGGCAAACACAACTTGTATTCTGACTTTACCTCTGCCCCCAGAGATCTCAGTTCAGCTTGTTTTACTTCAAGAGAGTAGGCACTTTGGTTGTTTGCTGTTGGAGTAAAATACTCCTCAAACTCCAGTAGAGCGTCTGCAGCTGTGATAAATGCTCTGWTGGATTCCATTGTTTTGAAAATTGAACCGGAACTGCAAAAATGTTGCACAAAAGCGGATCTAAAACTTGAAATTAAAATTTTAAAATATTTGCAAATATGTTGCAAAAAAGTCCAAAAGTTACAGAAGCACTAACGGACAAACTAAAAATTAGTAGTGCGTTGTTTCTTAGTGAAGCGTGAATTTTCGAAAGAAAAAAATTAATAAATTGAGTAAAGTATTTTCTCAAAGTATTTTTTTTTTCCAAATTTAATTTGTTTTTGCTTGCTGGGTAATCGTCCCAATGCACTTGCACGCCTAGTCTTCGGATATGTACACAAACAAAATTGATTTGTGCTTAATTGCTTTATTTAAATCCAAATACAATACTGGTTCCCTGAGCTATCACAATTAAGAAATGTAAAGCGCTTTTATTGGTCGGAATATAAACGGACAAGATCAAACCAAAATTTAATTATGTACAAAAAGGCTAACGCGATGTTTCGTAGGAAAGCAAAACAATCTAAAAGGGACAGGTTAAATAAATTCTCGGAATCTATCAATCATAAAACAAACCCGAAAAAAGCATGGTCCGATATTCAAAAATTATCTGGAATATACCCGCAGTCCCAGTTGATCTCCATAAGTAATGCTAATGGGCCTATCGTCAACGCAAAACAGCT
>NW_017537151.1:0-30978 GCF_001853355.1 Bactrocera latifrons
TTTTTTTATTTTGCATATTTTGACGGGCGTGGCGAAGCCTCGCGCAACCATTGCCAGCTAGTGCCATATAAAGTTTTCATAGATATTAATTTTTGAGCTATATTGTTAATTACTTCACTAGTAATAAAAGTTTTCCGTCTCTTAGTTCTGATATATTTATTATTTCTGTGCTCTGCGCTTTGTGCACAGCAAAACACGAATATTTGTTTATGAGTTTCTGAGAGTTCGTTGCACTTAGCACTAAATGTCTTGGGTTATCTTTTATTGTTGGGGTAAGGCTTGGGAAATCGTTATTGGAAAATGCTTGAATTTTTTTTCTTTTTGATTTGGGACTTGTTGATAACAGGGAGAACCTGTTATCACCAAGGGAGTGATCCCCTGGAGGCATTTTTCTTGTTGTTCACTGTACTATAATATATACACACTTTTACACGTGCTTTAAATGAAAATTCTTGATGTTAGAATGCACTTACGAAAAGGAGAGAATAGAAAAAAAAAAACTAATAGCACAAAACGCAACCGTTCGCTTTGGGTATCAGTCGATGACTGTATACAACAATTAAATTTAATATATGGGGGATAGAAAAAATAGTATACGAATTCTATACATTTTTAGCACTATTCACATTATTATCAGGAAATTTTCTTTATAAAGCAAAGCCCAGGTACTCATATTCAGTATCTGAAAGTCCGGGATTCTTATAGTTCCTTTGCAATAATTTGTAGATGCAACACTTCAATGTACAAATAGTGCTGTATAAACTAAAGATTATTCACTTAAAAGTAAACAAATGGTTTTAACTTAGCTAAATGCAAACAAAAGCCTTTGACTTGGTAAAGGTAAATAAAAAGGACATTGATCTCATAAATTATAAAATATCAAATATGTGAATTCATCTCAAAATGAGCGATGTATAGGTTTGTGAGGGCTGCACCAATTTCATAATTTTCATTTGTATATTCTGTGTGTGGGCTAAAACTTAATTATATTAATATAATGTACAAATATTACCTGAAATACAGTTAATAAACTTTGCCAAAAGCAATCGAAATTCCAACGAGGTTTTTCTTCTGATGGTTTAAAATTAAACTTCCCTCCAAAAACTTGCATACCCAAAAGAGCAAATATTACTATAAAAAGAAATAGCAATAACAAGAGGGAAGCGATTGACTGTATTGAATTCAACAAAGATGCCACAAGATTGGAAAGGGATCGCCAATACCTGTAATGCAAATAATTATGATAAACAACGTATTAATTGTATGCCGTTAAATAAGTATTCAAACAAACAAATTGACGTTCTAAACTATTCAAGTGAGATCCCTGTGAGGATCGAACTCTTCACCTACTATAAGTACTATTTTGTCAAAAATTCTCTACTCAAATTACACTGTGGAACATTTTTGGGATTATTGTCCGAGGGGTGAGAAATTCCAAGTCAGGGTGATGGTACTAGGTCAGTATAGTAAAAGCCTCATGGGGTTTGGCATTCGTATGTGTCAGTTTTTTTTATGACCTTTTAAATTTTTTCCTTATCGTTATGTTTTTTCGTTTAGTTGTAACATTTAGGCAAAAAAAAAAACACAATTTCCGAGAATGCTCTTAACATCCTTGCGACAGAAACATCGTAGTTGTTAGAACAATGCTTTCTAAACAAGCCTTCTATTACTTCTTTGATTGCCTGCCATGCATTCAATATATATCAATCAAAATATTGTTGAATACGTCACTTTAAATCAGCTTTCGTATATCTGAACCATTTAGTACACCTCATTGGAAAAAAATAATTTGTTAAGATGGAAAACCATGGGAAATAAGGAAAAAATTTAAAAGGTCATAAAAAAACTGACACATACGAACCCCAAACCCTTTGAGGGTTTTACTATACTGACCTAGTACCATCACCCTGACTTGGAATTTCTCACCCCCCAGATTAGCTGTTGGCCTGTGCGTTCATAATACCTAAAATTTGTCGAGAAATATAACAGATTGGAGAAAATTATGATATCTTTATAGAACTTGATAAAGATGTTCCCTGACTTTCCTAAGAAGTTGGTATTACAGGTGGACAAAATTTGAATATTGTCTATAAACATATAATAACAGTGATAGTTAACTATACATAGGAACTGTGGAGATTCAGCAATCGATTTCATTAAATTTCAATACGGAACCATTGTATAGTATATACAAGCCTGTACTTTCGCTTAATTTTACTGGATGGGTCAATATTTAACAGAAAAACAGAAGTTTGAAAGTCATCACATTAAGTATACGGTGTTAAAGGGATTTATTGACCCGAATTTATCCCTTTTTGCCACCTAGGCTTATTACTATTACAAAAGTAGACAATCTAAATTCATAAAAAAATTGTGCTCGTTTTGTTATCACATCATCTTGACAACTGTTCACCATTAAATTATCTTGATCCGCATCCGAAATTTATAAGTACGTTAAAGTACGAGTATTAATATCATTCAGTAAAAACATCTCATAAAGGCTTGGGGAAAGGACGGACCGCTTTAACTTATTATTGGTATCAAATCTCATAATTCTTAGCAAACCATTCCCTTATGATGCTATCTCAATAGTCTAATCTATATGGAATGTCTACTAGTTGAACGAAAAGTATTATAATGGATATATGGGAAGCGTAGAATTGTTTCGATCTAAATGATAAATAAAGTCTTAACTTACTTTGTGACCTTAAAAACTCTTAAAAGTCGAACGCAACGTAATACTGATACTCCCAATGGCGGCATTATACCCGTGTTTGTTAGTATTGTTTCCGTTATACTACCAATCACAACAAAACAATCGAAACGATTAAACAGCGACACAAAATATCCTTGAAATCCCAAACTATACATTTTAAGCATCATTTCACAGGTAAATAATCCAATGAAGAAAATATTTGTATACTCTGTAATAAGAATTATACTTTATATTGAGGATAAAATTTTAATGAATAGTTACCTTGAAAGTTATCGAGCCAAATTGGTTGCCCATAATGTTCGGTAGCAAGTACACCGGTATTCAGAAACACTAACATTATTATTAGCCAATAAAAGGCTTGCGATTTTACAGCTTTCCTACAAGACCGTCTCATTCTGCGGTTCAGACGATCTAAATCTTTTTTTTTCTTACGCCACCAGGATTCAGATATTTGAACTTCTTGACCCTCCTCTTCCATTTGATCCATTGAATTGGCCTCGTTGGTCGGTTTTGTTTTTGCGTCTTGCATTAAATTACCATCGACATCAGGTTCAATATCTTCTGCTTGGGTAATCCAATCCAGATAGCCGCGCACATCTTCTTCTATTTGTTGTTTTTCCCTAAGTTTTTGAAAGTCTCCACGGTTTTTAGCTTTTGTGCGCTCTTTTGAAAATTCACCAGACAACACACCGAGAATTAAATTCATTACGAAAAATGCCCCTAATATAACCATTGAAACGAAGTAAATCCATTGCCACGTACTACCCATGGCATCTTGAATCTATTGTATAAATACGAATGTAAACAAACTAATATCAAAGTTAAGTTTGTGCGTGAGTAGTATCCTTACGTTATATAGCACATCTGTCCAACCTTCTAAAGTAACACACTGAAACACGGTCAACATAGCCAAACCAAAGTTATCGAAATTAGTTATACCATAATTAGGGCCGTCCCATTTTTCATGACATACATAACCTTCTTGACATTGAAATCCAGTACCACAGGGGTGTTCATCTTTCATATATTCACCTTTATTAGTCGAAGTAAATTAACCAAAATGTAATAATATTTATTATTTACTTATATACACTCGTAGCCACGCAATGCTTACCACTATACTTTTTTTTTCAGACTTTTTCTTTCGTTCGGGGTTTTCTTCAATTTTGTTATTTTTCTATGTTTTTAGTAAGCATAAATAAACTAAATTATATTATCTAATTAGAATTATAGTTTTAATATTTCACGTTTAATAAGCAAGATTTTATTATTTGTAAAGTAATAACGCCACTAAACTTCGTGTTTCAATTGAAATCAAAATAAAATAAAATATTAATTTCAATTATAGTGTAAATGAAATTAATTAAAAAAATAAAATATTTAATTTTATCATCGCATGTCAGTCTCTTACATTTCTAGCTCATTTTGTAAACCTCACTAACTTTCAATTCATTTTGTCTATAGCTGAATGTGTTTTGTGTTTAATTTTTAATAGTTTTGTTAAATAACATGACATTAACTTATTTCTAAACAAACATTTTCTATACCACAAAAAGTACCGCTATAAAGTGTTGTCAGATATGCACAACACTTGAAAATTTTAAATGGTAAGTTTTGCGTGGCCAGGAGTGTAAATGACTAACCAGTATCTGGGCGAAGACAAGTTTTATGTAATTTTCCAGAAAACAGCTCTAGTCCAATAATTGCGTATATGATAATGACAAATAAAACTAGTAAAGCAATATGTAAAAGTGGGATCATAGCTCGAAGGATCGAATTCAGTACAACCTGTAAGCCTTTAATGAATAGCGGTTAAAATTAATATTTTTTTTTTTTGAAACACAATTTAGACATACATAATAAATAAACAAGTAAGGAAGGGCAAAGTTCGGATGCAACCGAACATTTTATACCCTTGCAACTTACAAGAATCAAAGCCAGGGAAATACTTTATGGTGTAAAACGTCTACCTGAGAATCGAAATCAAAGCAATTTTATATATACATATACCATGCAATACATATATAACCCCTGTTAGTTAGAGACACAAAAACGATTACATTGTCACCTGAAATTCAAAATAACGTATCATAAAAAATTCGAAATTGAGTGTCTTATTGATTACGCTTCATTAATTAAATACATAATATTACATGTGTTCAACATTTTCAGGTTCTGCAGTTTTAACCAATATTAAAATTTTTTTTCACTCATGTTCCATTTTATTTCGTGTTTTATTCATGCCATTGTAAATTTCCGAAAATGTTGTTACGTTATTTTACATTTCAGGTGATGATATGTAGTATATGGAAGTTGGGGTAGTATCGACCAGATTTTATTTATTGTTCCCAATACCACATACTATTAACATGTCATATACTAAAAAGCAATCATATAGAGTAAAGATATGCGGATGTTCGAAAATTGTGATAGTAGTTATATAGTCAAGTCATGACTAGTTTTCGCTTAAATCTATCTATTTTAGGCACAAAGATACAATGTTATGAGTAAAACACGCTAGCTCATTTTCACTAAGATAACTTACATATTGGTCAATATATGCGGTACGAAGTCCCTCGGAAGTTCCATTATCTTTATATTGGGTATATGGGGCTAAGTGAAGTATTCATTTCATTTTTGAAATGCGGACACACCATTGTCAGAGAAGTACTATCCCTGAATTTGTACTATATATCTAACACATTCGCCGATATTTTCGATCAAAAGTCAACTATAGGTACTGGGGTCCAAATATTTGGTGCCTGGGGGGCTTGAATTGTTTTTGTTGGATATGAACAATTTTTGGACATAAGGTGGCATACACTAAAGGTATTATTCGTGCAAAGTTTAATCCCGTTATACTAATTGCTTCTTGATTTTTATACTAGAAAGTATAAGAATGAAGTGGACTTTAATGTGCTATATGGAAATTAGGCGTGGTTATTGGCCGATTTCGCAACGTGACATAGGAATGTAAAAAGAATTCCACGTACCAATTTTTTTCGAAATCGGTTGGTCAGGTCCTGAGATATGGGAATTCACTATAAAAGGGGGCGGTACCACGCCTAATGTCCAATTTTCACTCTATAAAGCTTTCTATACCATCTTGAACCATTTAATGCCTCTAGCGCATTTAGTTATTTATTTATAGCGCTTTTAGTAGTTCTTAACAGTGCCGTTATATGGGGAGTGGGCGGAATTATCCTCTGATTTCATCCATTTTTACACAATCGGTAGAAGTTCTTATAAGATCTGTACTCAATAAATTTGGTTGTTATAGCTTATTAGGAGCTTTATTAACGGGCCCACTTTTTAAAACATTTTGCCCACAGGTGGCCCTTGCTACTGAGAACCTCTGTACCAAATTACAGCTTTGTATCGTAATTTAGTGCTTAATTATAGCACTTTATATGTTTTCGATGAATGGCGATTTGTGGGCGTGGCAATGGTCCGATTACGCCCATCCAAGAACTCGAAATTTTTTTTGTACTAAGGAACAAACATACCAAGTTTCATCGAGAGATCTCAATTTTTACTCAAGTTACAGCTTGCACGGACGGACGAGCGGACGGACAGACAGACAGTCAACCGGATTTCAACTTTTCTCGTCATCTTGATCATTTATATAAGCATAACCCCATATCTATTTCGATTAGTTTTAGTAGATACGTACAACCGTTAGGTGAACAAAACTACTATACTCTGTAGTAACTGGTTGCAAGAGTATAAAAAGGGCAGATCGAACATTAGATACACTCGTACACGTAATACTTCATTTAGTCAGCGACGTCCAAGTGACCCTTCCGTAGTGACAACGTAGTTGTTTTTGATCTCTATTAATCACACTTGAGGAATCTTGCTGTTTCAATGTAAATGAAAACTCGCCACCTTCCACAACGTGGATACTAACACAAATTGGATTTTTTTTACGAAAAATACTTTTATATGTATAAAAACAATATTCCAAAATTTATAAATAAAATTAAATACGAACTCATATCATGTTTATGATTTATTTATTTTCTTAAAACGCAGATCACTGTTAATGTTTTAAACTGTCTCATCGTTTTTTTCGCAGATATGAAAGAGAGTTAAATTCTCATACATTAGGAAAATTCATACATTATGGTCAACTATATTACAAAAATTTTTGGCAAAAATCCGAACTTCCTACCTCGAAAATTTTCACATCACATTGTTACTTACCTGTAGGACATTTAACCATACATACTATATAACCATTCGTATTCATCTTCAATAAATGCATGATGTTGGCAACAAACTTCACATGGCGCAGAGTGAAAGAAATACAAGAGGACACGAATGAAACGAAGCCAGCGGATATCTCCTTTTTATAAAATTGAAATAAGTGAACTATAAATTTTTTATATTTTTATATAGAACCTCGTAAACATTATGATTCACTTTTTACATAACAACTCAACCTTCGAAAGTATATATTGGAAAGAACGATAACCATATTCAGAAGGAAAAAAAGAAGAAGGAAGTAACAGAAAAAAATAAAAAATTGTTTGAAATGGAAGGAACCGTTGAAAACGTCGAAATGCAGGACTCAAACGTGTGTTGTAATTTGGTGAATTCAAGCGTTCTATTAGAGCTGATAAAAGTGCTGCAGTAAGGTAGAAATATGTTAGTCTGAGGACGTGACTATTAAAATTGAAAAGTAGTTAAAAATGGCAAATCAAGCTTCTTACGCACAGCTACAAACGAAACCATTAGTTTTCGGAAAAGATAAAAGAACAGCTGGTAAGTTGAAAAGTGCCGTGTCGCAGTAGTACGAAGAGCTTGACCACCTGGCCGACAGGGAAATATTGCGATAGCGGCGAGGGGTGTGTTATCTTTAGAAGTTGAAGTTGATAATGTAATATCTAATCATAAAATAAACAACTAAATTATTGTGGAATATGAATTTGTTCAGTAATTCCAATTAGAAGTTAATGCTTGGAAAATTGTTTCCCCGAGTAGACAAATAGAATACACAAAGAGGTCGAATTTAAATGCTGCAATATCATAGAGATGGTGCCAGAATATATAAATATTGTAATTAATTAATGAATACAATCCTTTAGCTAACACGAGTCATCACCCTATTCTACTGAAAATACTACCAAAAGATGATTTTTTTATTTTCTATGAGAGTCCAACCCGATTATCTGCAGCAGAGCATGAGATTGTTAAGAGCCAAGTAAACGAGTGGTTAAGGCTTGGTGTAGTTCGTGAATCCAACGCAGACATAGATAGTAAAGTAAACCTTGCGAAAACCGCTTAGGGATTTTGTAAGTCGCCAACAGTGTTCATGCAGTAAGTAAACTATATTTTATTAAGTTTATTCAAAATTATAATATCATTGCTTGGCATAGCATAGCAGAATTTCAGATTGGTCATGTGCAGCAGTAAGCTTTTACTTGATTTGAAGGCAGCCCTTATTCAAGAGCGTACGACATTAGTAGAAGAGCGTGAAGAAAGTGACATCCTGTATTTTATTGGAGTCGCCAAACCTCACCCCAATAAGAAGAGTCACATTGTTACTTTCACGAAGTACAACCTGCGTACTTAGCAAAAAAGAAGTTACGCCATTATTCAATGAGAATTTAGTATGATTTAGTTACCGATTGTGCGGCGTTTAATCAGACTGCCGCGAAAAAGGTACAACTTCACTGGTTTATGATTTTTCAAGATTTTATCTATTATATTGAACATCGAGCAGGAGAAGAACAGCCTAAGCCGTTATAGAATTGTGGTCGTTACATCGCAGAAAAGTACCAATTTCGAAGGCCAAACAACATGATGATCACATAAAAGTGATAGCTGCAATTCTCAACGAAACACCATACGCGAATTACGTCATGAAAACCGAGGTACTATACAAGCATTGAAGGGACGAGACCTATTTGTAGTACCGCATAATATGGAAAAAGAAATTATACGAAACGTTTACAATTTTGGTAACATAAACTTTCTGAAAACAATGCACACGATCCGACAAGATATTATCACAGCATATTTAGAAATAAAAGAAGCAGCATATGTCCGACTGAGTTGAGTGCAGCCATGTCGATCATTTGGATATCTTACGTTCCACGTCGAAGTACTCAAGCCCAAAAAATAAGGTGGCATTTGAATTTAAACTGCGCGCTTCGAAGGATTTGGAGAAATATTTTTTTTAGGTTGGTAGTACTGTCAGTCACATTTATGTCAAATTTCATGTCAAAATATTCATTAGTGTTTGAGGTACGTGTCGTTTTGTGAGCTGCTAAAAGCGAGTTTTTCGTTTTTTGCGATGTCGAAATTTGTTGAGCAAAGAATTTGAATTAAATTTTGTTTACGGGATCAATTTTCTGCTGCGGATACGTTGAGGATGGTGCAGAAAGCCTTTGGTGATGGACCTATGTCTAAAAAAAAATGTTTACAAGTGGTATAGTTAATTCCAAGCCGGCCGTGAACGTGTCGAAGACGAAGAGCGTCCAGGGCGACCATCAACCTCAACCGACGAAGCTCACGTTCAACAAATCAAAGATTTGGTGTTGAAAACCCGACGATTAACAATTAGAGACCTTGCTGATGAAGTTGGCATATCGAAAGGCTCAGCCAATACCATTTTGAAAGATGTTTCGGGCCTCAAGCGCGTCAAATCTCTACTGGTACCGAAAACATTGAATTTTTTTGGAAAAAATTCGTCGAGTTGAAGTGTTTTAAACGATGCTTTCCGACTACCAGGGTATCATGAAACGCATTATAACTGGTGATGAGACTTGGTTCTATGCTTAGGACCCCGAAACAACCGATCAATCGAGCGAATATCGTGCCAAAAGAGAGCCGAGACCAAAAAAATCGCGCCAAAGTCGCTCAAAAATCAGGGTCATGTTGACTGTTTTCTTCGATTATCGTGGTGTTGTGCATTATGAATTCCTTCCTACCGGTCAAACAGTCAACAAGGAATATTATTTGAACGTTATGCGTCGTTTGCATAACGCTATCCGTCTAAAAAGGCCGGAATTGTGAAAAGACAATTATTGGTTTTTACATCACGATAATGCACCATCCCATACTGCCCTCGTAATTCGTGATCATTTCGCCTAAAACTCAACCCATATCGTTCCGCAACCATCGTATTCAAAAGACCGCTCCGGGGACACCGTTTTTATACGATAGGGGAGATTCAAGCCGCAGTGAAGACGGAACTGAAGGCCATCCCGGAAAGTGACTACAACCAGTGTTTCGAAGATTGGGAAATCCGTTGGCATAAGTGCATTGCATCGGGAGGGGATTACTTTGAAGGGGATGAAATTGTTTTGGAAGAATAAATAAAGAATTTTCAAAATAAACACAATGTCACCTTATTTTTTGGGCACAGTTATAATTTCCATTTATTTTATGGTTTATCTAAATTCGTTTTCTATTCGTTTCTTCAGAATTGTTGAGGGTCTTTCATGAGGATCGTCATACCCTGAGAGAAGAATGCAGGGCGAATATTCAGAAAGCTCAGGAATCGTATAAAAGAAACTTTGACAAATAATGAAAAGAAAGATACGGAAAAACAAAGAGGAGATTTGGTTGCAATAAAAGTAACTCATATTTCGAATAAAGCGTTACTCTTCTAATTTAATGGACTTTGTAGAGTCATCGAAATTAAACGCATTCAGAGATATGTTGTCGAGAAAGCAGCATATTTTATGGGACCCAAGTTTACATACACTATCGTGGATAATATGAAACTTCAGGCACTTTTCGAAGTTGATGAAGATATGACACCTGGAACAAATGAGCAAGATGATTGAATGTAATGTTGGCAACCCTGCGTGATTTGGCAGCCAACTTCACATGGCGAGGAATGAAAGAAAAACAAAAGGACACAAGTGAAGCGAACGCAACAGATAATTTTTTTTCAGCCATAATTTCGATCTAAAAAAAAACTTCAAAAAGATTATTGATCTGTAGGAAAGTCGCTATCGCACTATGGATTGTTTTTTTAATTTGACAAAATGGCGCAGGTTTGAACCAAAAGTATCGAATTTGGCCCTTTTTTTCAATAATTTTTCGTAGAAAAAACTTGGGAGATTTCAAAAAATAAAAAAACAAAAACAAGGTTACATAGCGCGATAGAGAATGACATTAAAAAAGTTCTCTCCCAATTGGAATTAGCTATCTTCAAAAGTCTTCCTTTGAGAGTGGGAACCATTTTGAAAAACACCATTCCGAGAAAAACGTATTTAAAGATTGTGTCGCTGCGTTCCCCCACTATGTTCCCTTTTTACAAGAAACGCTGTAGTGACCGTGATAGTTTGAATTTTGATTTCAAAATTTCAGAGAATGTTTACTACAGAGTATACTATCCGATAATGAAACAACAAATAATCGATTTTTCGAAAATTTCACACTGAGACGATCCCTTAAAAGGCAACATACGAGGTGTGTTCAGAAATTATCGCGAATTTTGAATTTTCGCGGGTTACGTATTTCGCTTTACTTGCACGTGTTTTGGATCGTCCTCAATTTTTACCCATTCAAAAAAATGGAACAAAGAACCTGTATCAAATTTTGTGTGAAAAACGAAATTAAGTGCGCGGATGCATTCCGAATGTTGATTGTTGCATACGGAGAAACTACCTTGGACCGAAGCAACGTTTATCGGTGGTACAAAATGTTCTCAGAAGGGCGAGAAGATGTGACAAAAATTGGCTTTTGCACCACGATAACGCCCCTGCTCACACATCGTCGCTTGTGCGCGACTTTTTGGCCAAAAACAACACACTAATGATGCCGCAGCTACCGTATTCCCCAGATGTGGCCCCCTGTGACTTTTTCTTGTTCCCTAAACTGAAGAAGCCCGTGAAAGGACGACGTTATGCTTCTCTTGACGAGATAAAGACGGAGGAGCTGAAGAAGATAAAAAAAATTATTTTTGAAGTGCTGTGAAGATTGGAAAACCCGTTGGCACAAACGTATAATATCTCATGGGGATTACTTTGAAGGGGACAAAATATATATTAATGAATAAATAAATAATTTTTGAAAAAAAAACACAAAATTCGCGATACTTTTTGAACACACCTCGTATAGTACATATATATACATTATTATGTATCTCTTTTTACATAAATGGTATACCGAAGCAAAATAAGTACAATAAAATTTAACAAAGTCATATATTATAATTAATATCGACGGATTTCGAATGTATTAAATGGTACACCGAGGGAAAAGAAATTTACTAAAATTTATACTTCTAAATACAGACGGGTTTCTAATGTTCAGTCCAGCTTTAGAAGTGCAACCGTTAGTTTTAAAAAATTCGTCGACTGAAGTAATTATATATCATTAATATTATTCAATTAGTCATATTAATTTAAAAAAAAAAATAACTTACTTGGAACTCCAGAAACAAGTCGAAGAGGTCGTAGCACTCGGAAAGCTCGAAGCGCTTTTACATCGAAGCCTTCCTTCATAAGATGTGAAAGAACAGTACTTATCATGCTACCAAAAAGTATTGAAAATATAAGTAATATTAAATTTCTTATTTTCTTTTATGTGAATTTGTATATGAAAGTAAACGATACATTAGTAATACAATTATATTGTTAACAAAAATTACATATGTAGCTTTGTTTATTTCAGATCAGTTTTACTAATTAAAGTGTTAAAACAACGTTTTTTAGCGAAGAACAAAATAGAAGAAAATAAGAAACATTCATAACGCTATGGCGCATGCATAGTTGGTTTGATTCGCTGCAGACTAGCGTTTGCCGAATCAAAGACAATATACTTTACACAAGTCACTGATCACGTTTTAAAACCAGGTAAAGGTGACGTAAGGAGGATGGAGTATTGTATAGAAGTTCACGCAAATGAGGAAAGTTTGCTGATCGCCATTCACTTGGGAATGGCCAGAAATGATTCTTTTATAAATGGCTCAAGCAGCTCACGACTTCCGGTCTCTGACCAAGTATCCTCTGGGCAGCCACGTAAAAAAAACACCGCCATTGAAAATTAGCAATCAGCCTCGGATAAGAGACCCCCCTTTTGGTGACGACCATGGCAAACGCAATACTACGAATTGAGGGCATGCACATGTAACGTCCGGTCCCTTAATTGGGAAGGTGCCGCTTCCCAGCTGGTTGATGTCCTCACGAAATTAAAGGCTGACATCACCGCCATCCAAGAAATGCGATGGACGGGACAAGGACAGAGACGAGTAAGTCCTTGTAGCATTTACTACAGTGGCCATATAAAGGAGCGCAAGTTTGGTGTGGGATTCGTGGTGGGAGACAGACTCCGTTGCCGAGTGCTTTCATTCACTCCGGTGAATGAACATCCAGCCATAATCCGCATCAAAGCGAGGTTCTTCGACATATCGCTGATTTGCGGCTACGCCTCTACGGAAGATAAAGACGATGTGACCAAAGATGCCATTTATAAGTGCTTGGATCGCACTTATGAGAGATGCCCCGCCACGATGTCAAAATCGTGCTTGGGGACTTTAACGCCAGGTCGGGCAAAGATTTGGTAAATTCAGCCTCCATGACGAAACATCCCCAAATGGGTTGAGGCTGATCGCCTTCGCCGGGGCTCGAAATATGGTTATCTGCAATACTAGATTACAGCACAAGAAAATACATCAAGCTACCTGTCTGCAGATCGAACATATTGTGATAGACGGAAGACATGTCTCCAGTGTTCTAGATGTACGTACGCTCCGAGGTCCTAACATTGACTCGGAGCACTATCTTGTTGCAGGCAAGATTCGCACCCTCCTATGTTGAGCAAAAATCGCACGTCCACAAACATATGGAAGATTTGACGTCGAGACGCTGCAATCACAGAACAGACAGCCGAACGATTTTCCCTTCGACTTGCAGTGCTGCTCTCTGAGAGCACTAGTCAACAACTCGGCGGCATTTCAAGCTCCTTACGTACAGCTACAACCGAGACCATTGGTTTTCGGAAAATCCAAAAGGGATAGATACCGAAAGTTGGAGAGGGAAGCAGGACGCATTTGCTGATAAAAACACAAAGAAGCCGAAATGGTCAGTATGAAGAAATAGACAAGCTGGGGGTAATGCTCGAAAAATCTATGAAAAAATGCGGTGGCTAATAAAGGTTTCAAGACTGTAGCATAATATTGTAGAACCCCCAAAAGTGATTCTGTGACCGATGCCCAGAGCATACTTAAATTATGGCCTCAAAACCATGCCGCGTGAAGATCTGGAAGAACTTCTCTGATCCGTTCGATACCAAATGAGGTTTCAGACAAGGCAACTTCTTATCGTGCGACTTCTTCAACCTGCTTTTGGACAAAATAATTCGAGCTGCAGAACTTAATCGAGCAGGTACAATCTTTTATAAGAATGTACAGCTGCTGGCGTATGCCGATGATGTTGATATCATCGGTCTCAACAACCGCGCCGTTAGTTCTGCATTCTCCAGGCTGGACAAGGAAGCAAAGCTAATGGGTCTGGCAGTGAACGAGTTCAAGATGAAATATCTCCGGGCATCAAACAAACAGTCGCACTCGCGACTTGGCTCTCACGTCACCGTTGACAGCCATAAATTTGAAGTTGTAGATAATTTCGTCTATTTAGGAACCAGTATTAACAGCACCAACATTGTCAGCCTGCAAATCCAACGCAGGATTACTCCTGCCAACAGGTGCTACTTCGGATTGAATAGGCTATTGAAAAGTAAAGTCCTTTCTCAACGAACAAAAGCCAAACTGTATTAGGCGCTTATAATTCCCGTCCCGCTATATGCCGCAGAGGCTTGGACGATGACAACAACTGAAGAGTCGACGGTCCAAGTTTTCGAGAGAAAGGTTCTGCGAAAGATTTAATGTCCTTTGCGCGTTGGCCAAGGCGGATATCGCATTCGATGGAACGATGAGCTGTACGAGATATACGACGACATTGACATAGTTCAGCGAATTAAACGATAGCGGCTACGCCAGCTAAGTCATGTTATCCGAATGAACGAAAACACTCCAGCTCTGAAGGTACTAGACACAGTACCCGCCGGGCGAAGCAGAGGAAGAGTAAGACTTCCACTCCCTTGGAAGGACCCAGTGGAGAAGGACCTGGCTTCGCTTGGAATATCCAATTGACGTCACGTAGCAAAAAGATGAAACGACTACTGCGCTATTGTTAACTAGGCTATAATCGCGTAAGCGGTGTCTACGCCAGTAAAGAAGAAGAAAGGTGAAGTAAGGGAGAGGTTAGAGAGATTCCCCAGCAAGAAATCAATAGCGATGGAATTGGACTTCCATGAAAGTAAAAAAGAACACCGTAATTTCTTGTCAACGAGTGCTATTTTGGACTATTTCAACACAAATTTCTTTCTGAATAGGAATACATAACACAATGAAAATATTTTTTTAATGTTTTAGGAACTTATCCATAGTAAAATTAATGTTTAAATTTTTGATATTTTCTAAAGAAAAGATATCATGACTTTCTCAAACAGTTTATATAATCCATACATATATGTGTGTATGATATGATAAAAAGGAGACATTGAGAATAAAAAAATGGATATTATTATTTATAGCATTGATTAATATCTGATAACATTAATATACCTTATCATATTATATTTTTGATAAATTAGGAGCTAAAACTCATCCCGATAATTTTAAATTTGCTATTTTATTTTCGATATTTCCAGTGTTGAAACAAAAATTATTCGATTCAAGTTATAATGTCAATTGATGATAATAAAGCGCACAAAATCTGTGCGCGTCAAGAAGTCAAAATAAGAATAGAAAGGATATATCACTTACCCTATAACCACAATAAAAAAATCTAAAATATTCCACCCATTTCTCAAATACGAGCCGCTATGTAGTAGAAATCCATAAGCAATTATTTTCATAACACATTCTGCTGTAAATATTACTAAAAATATGTATTCTATCTTTTCCTGTAAAAAATAAAGATTCTTGTAATTAAATAAGTATCTACATACGTATTGTGATCATAAAACATACCAAAGCCTGATTAGTTACATTGGAATCGCTATAAGGATAAGGGGTATAAACCGCCAAGGCAACACAATTCGCAAAAATAGTTAACAATATCAAATACTCGAATGGTCTGTAAATTATTAAATGTTTTTATATATAGGAAAATCACGTGAGATTCATATGTAATACTCATGCACGTACATTAGTAAATAATCTTTATTTTTTAAGATAATATAAATAATTGAAAAGGATGCTTCCACTCGACTATACTGATACATAATGCCCGAAGTGGGTTTTTTACCCCCAAACAAAATAAAACACGTTGAGGTCGATCAGGTTGTGGCTTCCCCCCTCGTCTTTGCGGCCGCTTTTGCGTAGTCGTGTTAGTCACTGTCTTTTGCTGGTTTATTCCACCGGCAATTGTTGTGCCATTTATCGTGTCAGGAATGTTTGATGTCCCAAGATTAACATCAGTTCCAAAAGGTCCATTTGCTAAAAATTTATGCGAGTACATTTCAAAGAATAGGATTGGTTAATGCCATTATCAGCAATGGTTTCAGTATTATATTGAACTTCATCAAATATTTTTAACAAATTTACTATTGAAAATGGATTCCTACATTTTTCGCTGTTCTACAGATACACAATTAGACTGAGTTTACACACGAAGACTTTAGTCGCTCATAGTCGACCGACACAAGCCCGAAACTTTGAGTCGGACAATTTTTTGCATTCCCTATCACATCACATCTCAAATCCTTGAACATGGAGTGTACGCGATGCGCAAAAATATTTTAGGGTAAATTTTAGCATCCCCCGAATTCGGGGTTACAATTAGTATGTATGAATAGAGGAGGTCCTCCAGATTAAGAAAATATATATATATAGTTGCCGCTGATTTATGGTTTTTGAGATATTTGCTTTAAATTTAAAATGCGTGTTTCTCCCATTTATAATGAATTTTATAGTCATATTTTTAACTTTTATATACACTAACACTTTATCAAGATAATGAGGATTCTGAAAGATTTGACATTACTCATCTCACGATAAAGAATTAAGTTATGGCGTCATAATCTTTCTTTTTTTTTATTTTTATTTTTTTATTATGGTAACACTAATTTTTGCTTGTTTACAACCATTTTCTTATTTTATTAATAAATGGATTTTAACTTAAGTTTAATATGGAATTAAAGTTATTTCGGCACTATTTAATATAAAATAATTAACTAGAAACGAAATAGTGAAGTGTTAGTGAATATAAATATATAAAATATAAATATAAAATGCGTTATAAATCAGAGAAACACGCATTTTAAATAGTTGATTTTTTGAACTTTAAATGCAAATATCTCGAAAACCATAAGTCAGTATATATTCTTGGTCTGGAGCACCTCCTCTATCCGTACATAGCCATTTTAACCCCGTAATCGGGGGATGCTATTCTAAATTGCAGCCATACTTTATAGTTTTATATTAGATTTTCATCATAAATATTTCATATCATTATCATACCATAACATGTGTTTTATTTTGGACTTACAACAGTGGTGAGCACGAAACAAAAGTAGCCCAGTGAGAAATTGGAATTAAAATTAAGCAAATTTTATAAGCAACATTATAAAATAAATTATTCTTCAATAAAATTCTAATCTAAATAACCTATGTATTCGTTTTTACATAACCAATCAGATATTTTTTTGCAAAAAAATATATTTTTTTCTTTAAAAAGATATTTTCGTTCTTTTTCATCTAAATAATTAATAGTATAATGAAAATTAACAAAATGTCTTTTAAGGATATATTCCCTTTCATCTTTTAAAGACTTGGAACATAAAAGGCATTGCATGGCACCAAAGGCATTAAGAATCATAAAATATTTCTCGCAGAGCATATTTGGTTTTGCGCTAAAGTCTTACGCGATGTTAATTCGTTGCTCGACAACGACATAGATAACTTGATACGAAACTCTTTGGTTCGAGGGAGAGCTGTCCAAACTCGCATTTTTTTATAAAATTTGCCAAGGATGCCACTGCTGAAAAATATTAGCTTGGGTATTTAATAAATTATACAAAACACTAAATTAAACGCTTTGAAAATGCAAACATATATAAATGCTAAAATGCAAAATCATTAATTAATTTACATAAACATTTTATCAATGAAATTTCATTTCACACTAATTTCGTCAAGTAATTATAGCGCTGCTCTTCCTTTTTCACTAACTGCTGGTTGACGGCACCCTGATTGTGTTTTGTTGCCAGCTCAGAAAACAGATCAGGGTGCCCTGCCAGCTGACAAGTGAGAGAGCAAGAAAAGAGATTCTGATCAAGTTATCTATGACAACGACTGCTAAATAATTTTGCTAATAGCAGAACCAGTGAAAAACGCTACTGCCTTCCTTCCTTTTCCTTCCTCATGGGCAAAATGAGTGAACAGTGAAAAACGTGGCAAAAACGCAGAATTCAGCCATCTTTGTTTGTTTTCATTTGCACAATGTTGTCATTGCTCCATACGTATATATAGTTTTGTACACATCTATGTTTTCAATTACAATCTTTTATAATATAAAATATCAAAACTGAAAACAAACTATTAAAAATAGTTTATATATTTATAAATAATAGCATCTGACTCCAATTTTGAGTTATTTTAGGTAAATTTTAAACATATTGAACAGATTGAATTATAAAAGTTGATAATTACTACAGCGTTGTGAGAGAGTAATCAACTGCGACGTCTCCACGGCAAAAATCCAAATGCCGGGAATTCTCACGTCATCCTACGTCAAAGAGAGAAGAGAGTAGCGTTTTTAATGTGCACTTACATTGCGCGTCCATCGAATAGGTCGAATCAGCTGAGTCGGTCCACGATTCTACGTTTTTCACCGTTCCTGTTATAAGAAATGCCGACCATTGACTTACAAGTATTTGCCAGTATTTATAGTATACATACAATCCGACCATATTGCAAATTGTAAATATGCATTTGAAACCAAGCACAGGTGCAACATGAAAAAGACTCTCAAGTGCTGAACACATAGAGAGCGACAGACTGAAGCGACATCTGTCAAATATTAAAATAATAATAAACAAGACTGCAGGCTGACAGTTGTCGCTCTCGCTAACTTTAAGATATTCTTATATTTGCCAACGGCAGTAGGACAGTAGACTTAACAATAGAGAGGAATGATGCCATTAATATGTAAAATTATTCAAAGCTTTAACAAACCTGACGTTATTTTACAAATAAAAGCATAATATAGCACTGTTATATCATTTGCAATAGCAATTGAAAATTAAGTACAAAACAATTTACCTATTTAATTATTTTTTGCATACAAAATTTCACTTGGAACAAAATATTAAACTTTCATTGAAGTGAAAGGTATTAGTATGGCCACAACTGTGTACGTGCCGACGTGCCGGCCATTGTTATGTCGCTGCCTTCTTACAAATGTTCATGTAGAAGGATTCCCGACGCCATTTACAATTCACTGTTATGCTACCATGTCGTGTCGCGCTCTATGTGTTCAGCACTTCACAATAAAAGTAATGCCAAATTGTGTAGGAGAGAACTTGTTGTTACGTATAAGAACATAGAGCAAAGTCCCTCCAAAACCCGTTTGGTCGATAAAAGTCTTCGTGAGTGAACCGACACTTAGGAAACTTAGACTCACATCTTTAACTAAAAATTTTATATTTTATAATGTTTATAATTAATACACATATAAATGTTTTTTTTTTTTCAAACTTACCAAATGTTGGGTAAGCAGCTGTCTGTCCTTTTTCAAAATTTTCTTTAGTTGCTAAACTATTATTGTTTGTACGCTTAATTGCTCCGCCATCAGATCCACCTGATTGCTCTCGATTGCTTTCAAGATCCATGTTGCTAAAAATATCTTTAGAACGTTGGTCGGATAAAAAAGTATCCGATATATCAAAATAATGTTTAACGTTGTCTTCGTTTTCCTTTTTTTTTTGTTCGTAAAATTTTATTAATGAATAATCGAACGATTTGTATTGGCTCAAAGGCTGGAATTCTTTCTTTACATTAAAATAGTCTAACCGAGTTCTTAAGTTGTTGACCCCTCCACGCTCGATGACGTTGCCAACATTCAAATTTTCCGAATCTATATCGATAATGTTATCTTCGGAACTCTCACAATCAATATCTAAATCAGCTTTATAATCATTTGAATTCAATAATTGCAGTTCGCTGCAACTATCGCAGTCGGTGATATCGCCTGAGCCGTGTCTTAAAATCGTTTTAAGTTCTGTTAATGGTGCTTGTGTTTCTATCTCAATAAAAACTCTAGATTTGCAATTAGGATTACTTGTTTGGTTTAAAAATGTCTGATGAGGTACGTCCCAGCTAAGCTCAACAGTTTTATTATCTTGACACTGAGAATGAGATATTGACGGCAGTTGAGCTCGCGTAGTGTTGCTTGCAGAATCACAATCACCCAAAAAACTGCTTAATACGCCAACACCAAAACCATGCAGTGTACTGTTATCACCCGTTATATCACAATTACAACTATTGCTACTACTGCTACTCCTACTTCGACTCCTGCTTTTACTATAATTACGTTTATCGGTACTACTGCTGCTACTCCCACTGCTATTTACTTTTGCATTAATTGTGTTACATGAGTTATCTACATTATTGCTTTGGCATTTAATGTATTCGTGTTCTTTTGCATTGATATTGGATTTAATGCTGTCGTTACTTTCCTTGTAGCATTCATTTGGTATGGTTTTTGAACGGCTTATTATTTGTTGGACTGATTGGATTTGATTTCCTTCCTCTATTGTCAAAAACTGTCTACCGAAATCTTCATTACTACTTGAATTAAATTTTTTTATAAATGTACCACCATTTCTTTTTTTAGTTTGTTCGCCGCTTAAGTTTTTTGTTAATAAATCAATGTTAATATCAGTGCTTGTTATTTTGTAACTCTTAGGAATTAGTGTTGTTGATGGTACTTGGGTTACATATATCGTTGAGTTTGCATTTGAACATTCATATAACTGTTCTTTCTTGCTATTATCGATCGATTCTTTGGTATTGCTTAATGGCCAATCACCATAACAATTTTTATCTGTTGCATCTGGCCATATATCAGTTGATTTACTGTTGATATCATCAGTTTCATAATACTCGCAGTTTTTGACTAAATATTGTGTTTGCCTAAAATTCACGTAATAAGAGTTACTAAAGAATATAATTTTGATCATCTAACGGTTGTTTTAACACCTACACTTGGTCAAGATAGATGTATACATTGTTATACATTGTAATGTAGATATATCAAAATGATCAGAATGAAGAAAAATCAACAGGAGGAACGCATATCATTATATGGAGATAGACTAAGACATGACCCTATTTCATTCAATCATTTATAACTCAAGACAATATTGTCAGTAAGATTCATTATTTATTTATTCATTTATTATTTTATTGTAACTTCGCAATATTGATATTATTGAAACTTATAATAATAAGTATATAGATGTTGGGAGAGTTCATAAACTGATAAATTTCCGACACCAACCTATAATATAGTATGTCTAGAAATACACTTTAACTTGTGATTGTATAAAATAATATAATTTACCATTCAGCGTATCTGACTGCTTACTTTTTTACTACTT
Source organism: Bactrocera latifrons (assembly GCF_001853355.1). Lineage (NCBI taxonomy): Eukaryota > Metazoa > Arthropoda > Insecta > Diptera > Tephritidae > Bactrocera > Bactrocera latifrons. The sequence continues at coordinate 21,350 of NW_017537151.1, forward strand.
AATCGGAACTTATGAAAGGGATGAACAAAAAGTGAAATAAAAAAATTTTCGTAAAGCAGCACAGTGTCGTCATTAACTAAATTAATTTTAGGTATAAAGGCATTATTATACTTACTGTAATGAAGATGCCGTATGATATTGTTTAGGAACCAAATCGAAACATTTTTCCGAAAAATGGTTTGTTACATGATCGATGTTATCAACGATTTTATTTGGTCCGTAGTAGAGAAGTGAACCCCGCGATATGTCAATTTCTTGACTGCTGTTACTTATCTCATTTTGTTTTTTAAAGCAAAGTTGACGTTGACGCAACAGAGTTCCTTCTTGGGTAATAGCATTTATATTGTTGGTTTGATTAACTGTGCCAGTTTTTAGATTACTCGGTATACAAGTATTACAACTATTAAGTTTACACTTCCGGTCGAGGTCCTTTAAAATTCGTTTGGGACTCGGCTCATGTTGTCCATATATCTCATCTGGGGAAAAAGTCGAAATTAACATGTTTTAAATTGGCCTTTTGGTTTTATAGATATACTAACTGACCCGGAAAAAGTTGTTTTACTTTTTCGTTACTTTTAGGAAAGATTTTTAAAAATAACTAGCACTATAAGTGTTTATAATTGAAAGAAGAATGAAGAGCCCTACACTATTAAAGAATATTTCGTTTAAGTTAAAAAATTATTCTTTATTACAGTAATTAAGTACATGTATGTATATTAAGTTAAAATTATGATAGCTATCGAAAACAGCTAATTTTTCTACAACTAATTAATATAAATAAAGAAAGATTAAATTTTCAAAGCATTGGAGTGTACACTATTTTTGATCAGTCTGTCTTTAGCGAATACAAACAAACTGGAGTGTTTTCCTTCACGAGAACATGTCACCTAAGTTGTGTATGAGAAAAACGTGGTGTACCCAAATGTAAACCACAAAACGACAATGTTTGGAATTGTGAAAGCCAATCTAATCTGCAATTGAGTGGGTTTGAATTCAATTGCCTAATTTGTATGATTCATGGCGATTCGTAGCTTTACCAACGAATTCATAAACTCAATTGGACAATTCACACTTTCCTTGGGATAGACATATGACAATAAGTTACCTTTAAATATTTTTTTGCTCCCAAAACTACTCTTTCTACTAACCATTTAAATTTTTTACATATTTTGTGTGTACATCGATAAGAATATTTTTAGAATTGACGATTCTGCTGAAATTAATCTGTAAAGAATGCAATAATTTCACGTACAGCAAAAGGTTTATTGCCAATATCAAAAGTTGTTTTGACAAAGTATCGAAAGAAGGATCTTGAAGCAGTCGCGATTATTTTTAATAAGCGTTAATTTCTTCAGTGTGTTATACTGCTTCACCGCTGTGACCAGGGACGATTGTTTTTTTATTCGACGGTATAATACTGCGCTTCACAATTTATATCCATATTGATTAAGTCAGATGCACTTCGATTTGGTGAACTCACATTGATACGATCTATTGGTAAATTCTATCTATATATTCTATTTCTACAACTGCTGCCTCCATAGGAGTGAACTACAAGGTGTTTATGAACAGATCCTCGATGAATTAGTCCAGGACGTCCTTACAACTACAGCAAATGTGATAGCAGGCGACTTTAATGCGTGGGAAATCAAATGGGGTAGTAGGAAGAGAAACAGGTGGGGTAATGCTCTGCTCAAAACGTTCGTCTTACTTGATGCTGTGCTACTAAATACGGGAGATATAAATGCCTTCGAGAAGAATGGCCGCGGATCAATTATAGATATTACGTTCGCCAGAAACTCACTGGATCGATCTGCACATTGGAAAGCTATCGCCTTGTCATTATGCATGAAAGCAGCAAAACCAAGGCAGTCTAAAGAATCCACGGAATAAGAGATGGAAGGTGGAAACGCTAGATGGGAACATCTTCAACCTCATGCTGGATGAAAATTGGGTAGCTGGACTGACTGACCAACAAGCTGAAAGTCACGTAAGTAAAGCTTGCGACGCGACCATGTGTAGAAAAAGACAAAACGCACCTCGAAGGCCCGCATACTGTTGGTACGAGAAGATTAGCGCACTAAGAAGCGAGTGTCATAAAGCGAGGCGCCTCTCCCAAAGAAGCTTAGGTACGCCAGAACACACGAGGCTGCGAGAATACTTTAAAACAATGCAAATTAGTTCAAAAAGGCTATTAAAAGAAATAAGACCTTAAGCTTCAAATAACTATGCGAGAACGTAGATGAAAATTAGTGAGGCGGTGCCTTAAATAATAATGGCAAAAGTCAAAGGTGTAAAAACCAGGCACGAACTTGTGCAACACTGCTAGAAAAGGTGGTGAAAAGGCCTTTCCCTTCGCAAAAGCAGCAAAGAGCAGAATTTTAGTCAATCGACGAGGAGGAGGTAGTAGAAGTGGCGGAAAAACTAGGCGCTTAAGATTGCAGTTAAACATAGCAAGACGGCCTTCGCTGAAATTTTTTCTCGGTGTCTAAATGAAGGTGTTTTCCTAAAGTATGAAAGTAGCAGGGCCTGATCCTCCCCAGAAACCAGCGCGGAAGCCAAATGCGTATCAACCACTTTGTATTATCGATACGACGGAAGAAGCAGCGCCTGGTCCTCCTCCAGAAACCAAACAAACCGGCGGGCAAGCGATGGCCAAAATATTGGAGAAGTTGATCTGCACCCGTTTGGAGCTGCCTGGCTTGTCTGATAACCAATTCGGAAAATTAACGGACATTACGGCCAAGGCTATAGAGGGAACGAGGTGGATGCATGGTGCTAAAAAATATTGCGCAGTTGTCACACCTGACGTGAAAAATGCTTGACGTGAAAAATGCTTTTAATTCTACATCCTGGCCACATATAATTAGGGCTTTAGAGAAAAGAAGCACGCCGCGATATCTGCTAAGGAGAACTAGTAGCTGTCTGCTAATCTAACCCCGTTTGGATCGGTGAATGTCAATTTGTGTGTGTCGTCACTGGAGCAACGCAGCACAGCAGCTGTAGTGACAGCGACCCTGTCAATAATAATGGCTAACTCTGGTGTCCCTAGTCAATGTTGGAGAGTCTTACTAGCTAAAGTCAGTCAGTCAACCCTGATGTATGCGGCCCGGTCTAACGACTGACGAGCGAAAAGAGGAGAGGCAGGTGAGCCTCGAAGAGTGGCAAAGACAATGGAACGCGACAGAAAATGGAAGATGAACGAACAAGCTCATTAAGAACGTATCAGCCTGGATTGAGATATAACACGTGGAGACAGACTTTTTCTGACGCAATTCTTCACAGGCCACGGCTGTTTTAGGGAATACTTTTACAGATTCGGCCACGACGATAACACAAAATGTTCATTCTGCAGCAGTGCCGATAAAAACGCCGAGCATATATTTTTCTTTTGCCCGATAAAACCTGACAACATTATAAGCCACATGCTGCAATCAAACTTGGTATGGACGAAAATGAAAGAGTGGACCGCAATAGCGATCCACGAACTCAGTATAAGAGAACGACAGCGAAGAAGCTTAAGACAGGCTAAATTATCCCGAAAGGAGTTTGTGAAGAGCCATTCTTCTCCAGCTTGGTCCTCCGAAGTAATACCTAACGGCGATCCCTCATGTCCAAATACAAGCTAACGCAGCCGGAGAAAAGGGTTTTGTACGTAGGCGTACTGCTATGCAAGTCCAGATAATACTAATTGTATTGTCAAGACGGGACAAGGGCTAAGGCAAGTAATACCTTGTGGCATTTGCTACAGTGGCCATTTAAAGGAGCGCAAGTTTGGTGTGGGATTCGTGGTGAGAGAGAGACGTAGTCGAATACTATCATTCACTCCAGTGGATGAACGTCTACCCACATTCCGCATCCAAAGCGAGGTCACTTAACATATCGCTGAATTTCGTCCACGCCCCGACGGAAGAAAAGGACGATGGCCCCAAAGATGCCCTCTATGAGCGCTTGGAGCGCATCTATGAAAGCTGCCCCGTCACGATGTCAAAATCGTTTTTGGCGACTTTAACGCCAGGGTGGACGAAAAAGGTATCTTTCGCGCAAAAGTCGGTAAGCCTCCACGATGAAATATCCGAAAATGGGTTGAGATTGATCGACTTCGCCGGGACCCGAAATATGGGAACCTGTAGTACTCGATTCCAGCATAAGAAAATACACTAAGCTACCTGGCTGTCTCCGGATCGAAAAGCCACCAACCAAATTAACAATGTTGTAATAGACACGTCTCCAGCGTTCTAGACATGCGTACGCTCCGAGGTCCTAACATCGACTCGGATCACTATCTTGTTGCAGCCAAGACTCGCACCCGTCCCTGTGCAGGAAAAAACGCACTTCAACAAACACAAGAAAGTTTCGACGTCTAGAAGCTCCAATCACAACAAACGATTTTCCACTCGACCTGCTGTTCTGCTCCCTGAGAGCACTAGTCAACAACGCGGTATATGGTAACTGTGGGGCGGCATTTCAAGCCCCTTACGAACAGCTACAACCGAGACCATTGGTTTTCGGAAAATCTAAAAGAACAGCTGGTACGACGAGGAATGGCGGGTCGGGATGAGATAGATACCGCGAGTTGAAGAGGGAAGCAGGAAGCATTTGCTGACAAAAACAGAAAGAGGCCGAAATGGTAGGTATGAAGAGCTTGACAAGCTGGCCGACAAGAGTAATGCTCGAAAATTCTACGAAAAGATGCGGCGATTAACAGAAGGTTTCAAGACCGGAGCATACTGTCGTAGAACCTTTAAAGATGATCTAGTGACCGATGCTCAGAGCATACTAAAATTATAGAGGAAACACTTCTCCAGCCTACCGAATGGCAGTGAAAGTACAATATCAGGAGAAGCCGAACCCGATTCCCCAATCGATAACGATGGAGCAGACGTTTCATTGCCCGACCATGAAGAAGTTCATATAGTAATTACAGCAAAGCGGTAGATGCCAATGGATTGCCGGCCGAGTTATTCAAACACGTCAACGAAGAACTGATAAGGAGAATGCATCACCTTTTTTGTAAAATATGGTCGGGCGAAAGCATGCCCATCGATTGGAATTTAAATGTGCTCTGCCCAATCCACAAAAACGGAGACCCCACAATCTGCGCCAACTACCATGGGATAAGCCTCCTCAACATCGCGTATAATGTTCTGTCGAGGGTATTGTGTGAAAGATTAAATCCCACCATCAACAAACTGATTGGACTTTATGAGTGTGGCTTCAGACCTGGAAAATCAACAACCGACCAGATATTCACCATGCGCCAAATCTTGGAAAAGACCCGTGAAAGGAGAATCGACACTCATCACACGTTCGTCGATTTCAAAGCTTCTTTCGACAGCTCGAAAAGGAGCTGCCTTTATGCGACGATGTCTGAATGTGGTATCCCCGCAAAACTAATACGGCTGTGCAAACTGTCGTTGAAAATGAGAAAAGGCGACTCTCTTTCGTGTGACTTCTTCAAAATACTTCTGGAGCAAATAATTCGAGCTGCAAACTTAATGGAGCAGGTACAATCTTTTATAAGAGTGTTCAGCTGCTGGAGTATGCTGATGGACAAGGAAGCAACGCAAAGGGATCTAGGGGTGAACGAGGGCAAGACGAAATATCTCCTACCAGCAAACAAACAGTCTTCGTACCAATAGTCACAACTTCGAAGTTGTAGATCATTTCGTATATTTTAGAACCAGCATCAACACCAACAAGAACGTCAGCATCGAAATCTAATGCAGTATATCTCTTGCCAACGGTGCTACTTCGGACTGAGTAGGCAATTGCAAATTAAAGTGCTCTCTCGACGAACAAAAGCCAAACTCTATAAGTCACTCATTATTCCCGTATTGCTATATGGTGCAGAGGCGTGAACGATGACAACAACTGATGAGTCGACTTTGCGAGTTTTCGAGATAAAAGTTCCGCTTAAGATTTACTGAAATTATATGAATTACTTAAAGTAATTATTAACATAATTTTTTGCACAAAAAATTTTTTTAAACAAAACACTTGAATTTCATTCAAGTGAACAGTTTTAGTACGGTAACAACGAAATTCTGTATATCTGCTGTTTGATATGTCGATGCCGTCTTCAAATGTGCCTGAATGAAGCTGGCTTCAAGACGACATTTGCAGACAGGAAAATTTCGGAGTCATGCAGTCGTCAGATTACAAAATCAAAGGTTCCCACTGAAAAATAAATTAACACTTATTACAGCCTCCACTACAATAGAGACATAAATAAAACAAAAAAATAAATATTTAAAAATTGTGTAGAGAGTTAGAAAAACTATACCGGCTTTGAGACATCTAGGGGTATAACTGATTGATTGATAGAACTATAATTGTATCTATAATTATTATATTCGAATGCTGTCTTGTGAATCTGTGGATAGAACGAATTAATATAAAAATCAGGAGTTAATCGTATAAGAGTGAAAATTGTAAGTATTTTTCTAGGCTGAATCAACAAAAAAGAAAAACAAAAGATATTGTCCAAAAAAAAATTATAATTGGGGTGAACGGGGCTTTATATTTAGGGGTATAAAGATTGGATGAAATGGATGTTGGCTTATTCTCAGTCCTACCCTATAAGAACTAGGAGAAGGACTGAGAAGACAGCATTTGCCTTTGGTATTAAACTAATGATAGGTCACAAATTGACTGATATTTTCAGTACAAGTCTGCTAGAATAACAAAAACCATTATATGGAGTAAGGAAGGCATTGTGTGGAAATATTTCACACATTTTCCGCATTAAACTACGAATATTATATCCACCATTATATGCTCACTCAATTTTAGTAAGATATCTTACAAATTGACAGATATATTCGATATAATGCCAACCGTAAGTCTGAAACTCATAGGATGAAATGAATCAATCCATCAATTTATCAACCTTTCGCACCACGACGTACTATTACCAAACAAAGCTGCACTCTGAGTTTCAATGAGAGACCTCACAGATTGACTAATTTACATCCGTAGGTTGCCTTTTATATTTTGTAGTCGAAAAAGTCTTTTCGTATGTCTAATAAAACTAAAATTAATTTTTTTACCATTTTTTGTACCATTTTGGTCGAACACTTTTTAAACATTGGCTGTGGTACTTTATTTTTATTAAATATATTTACAACGGTTTTAATACCAAAACCGCATTCTTCCAATGCTTCTTCCACTTCACTAGAGTCTACGGCGGACATATACCCCTAATTGCAAGCCATTAGATCTCTTCAGTTGATACGAATAATAGTTGTTATTTTTATTCTTATTTGGTGTGCCAAATTGACATTTTTTAGGATTGACCGCTGACTTTGAAGGACTTAATTCCCTTTTTTTATTAACGTAGCGGGCAATGCCAGTTTGTACAGACGCGCCTTATTTTATTGGTACATTCTCACTTTGCGTTATGATTTTCTTCGTTGCCTGGGCGCTTGCCGGTACCTGCAGATTTGTTGCTGTATGCGCATTTGTTGTGGCCCGATAGTTGTTTTCTGCTGCTTCTGCCGACTGCGTCCTTTGCTTTGTTCCTTTTTATTACCAGCAGTTGTTATTGTTGTTGGGTCAACAAAGCTGAAGTAGGCATTTAAGGAATACCTACGGCCTTGCTGGTGAGGCTGCGAAGCACTCATTATTTTTTTTTTTATTTTTTTTCAATTTTTTATTCGTTACTACTACTACTACTATTTGTTTATGTTTATTATTATTAATTTGTGTGCACTGTTCTTTATATGTTTTGTTTGTTTGCAATTTAATAAATTGTTGTTTTTTTTTAACTCTTTGTTTGATTATTATTATTTTTTATTTTATTTTTTTTTTTTTTKTTTTTKAATTYAGAATTCACGGAGCGAATTAAATAAGCATGTCACTCTCTATCTATAATTACTCGAATAAGCTTTCGGATTTAGGACAATATTCTAAAGATATTATTAAAATAAATAAGACACGAAATCTTAATATCTCAAGTAATATGTGAAGTATTCACGTTGAATTTCAAAGCGCATGTTGAAAAAGCCTATAGCACAGCAGCTGTAGTGACAGCGACCCTGTCAAGAATAATAATATGTGAAGTATTCACGTTATATCGTTTGTGCCTTTTTCTGTAAATGAATAGACAAATATGTAAATATCAATTGTTTAAAATGTTAAGTGTTATATCGATTTCCGATGGCACTAAAAGCAGGTCCTCTACTGCTGTAGTGACTTCGGTCGTCCGGTCTAAAAGACATTATCCCTGCAATGGCCTATGGCCAAAAAATAAAACTAACAACCAGAGTTTTTGAAAACTCAGTAGAATTTTACCGAAAATTTTGAACTTTTTTACAGTCAAAACTCAATTGTTTATAGGATCATAATACTGTATAAAGAACTATATACAAAATATGCAAAAAAATTGTTATAACTACATATTGTAGTATAAAACAAAGTGGCTGATGTATGCTTAAATCTTTAAAACTATGAAATGGATTTTGATTCAGTTTTTTAACGGATAGAGTTATTGAAGAGGAAAGTTTAGATGCATAATAACATTCATTAAATAGTGCAAAAATACTGTTATTTTTGAGGTTTTAAATGTGATGTCGTAAATAATTACATTTTTTCCGCTTACATTGCAAACGCAGGCTGAAGTCTACGAAATTTATCAAAATAATGCACTAAGTATTTCCCCGATGGTATATGTCTATCTCTTATGGATGTGGCTTGATATTCTTATATTAATGGGATTCTCTTGCTCTTGCAAAACCTTGCATGCCGCTTTTGATAGTTGTCAGTGAAAACTCATCGAAACACACATTGTAGGTCCGAACGACTTAGATTCCACAAATATGTTTTCAAAATGTTTTCAATGTCGGTCCGAACATTGTATTACAATATATATAACTCGGAATGGCTGAACCGATGTAGCTTAGAACTAGGGACATATTTAGGATGTATGCTGAAGGTCAATACAATTCATAAATACCAAAATTCTGTTTCAAATCATGAACATGTCTTCAAAATTCATGTAATGGTCATTCGAAAATTGAAAAAAGAAAGAAATAAGGAAGCACAGAGCTAATGCGGGAGAACACTAATTTTCAGCAACAAAAATGGCATTAACATTGAAGAACGTAAACGCATTCGTAACAAACCAAACGCGACATCTGAAAATAGCGGAATAACTGCGGTGTTGATAAAAAGGTCTATTATAATTTAAGATATACCGAAATATTTTCGAACCATTGAACAGAACAGTACAATATTTAAACGATGAAGTATATAAGTTCACTTTCAAGATTATCCTTATTCAAATGTAATGCAACAGCTAAGTATTAGGAATGATGGAATAGAACTCCAACCAAATACGCAGTGCAATGGATCATGACTGGCTCAGTAATGAGGCAATGAATATTATACCACGTGCAAGTCAAAAGACTGATGCCATAACCACGTCACCCGACTTTTCCATCTTTCCACAATTGAGTACTGATTCTAGGCTTACTGTCGATTGGACTCTGGTGGGAAATGTTTCTATTGTCGGTTTTATTACGATTAACCCCCTCATGCCCGACGCTGCCTATAGGCAACATTGTACTTATGCTCTTATAACTCCCGTTATTCTTAATATTTTCGATAACGGATGTTTTTGTGCAGTA
>NW_017537151.1:31778-43680 GCF_001853355.1 Bactrocera latifrons
CTGAGGATGGGATAGAACTAAGTAGCGAAACTATAAACGAAGAAACAGCACAGGTAGTTGAAAAAATTAACTTAGATAGTTTGAGATGGAGAAGTATTGGAATGAATGATTGCGATACTTCTTGGAAAAACAAAGTCATCTGCGGTGAATGTAAAGATCCACTAGCATATTTTGTCGACTTTTTTGATGATGAAATTATTCAAAAGATCTGTGCTGAGACGAATATCTACGCGATGCAAACAAGTGGACTTGAACTGAAATGTGAACCTTACGAAATAAAGAGATTTATCGGTGTATTACTGTACCTAGGTGCAGTGAAAATACCTCAAATGAGAATGGCATGGGCRCAAAATGTCCGACTTACAGCGATAACAGAATCATTTGCAAGAAATCGTTTTGAAAAAATAAAGCAATATTTCCACATCAATGATAATTCTACACAACCTCAAAAAGGAAATAGTAATTACGACAAACTACATAAAGTAMGTCCACTATTAGATAAACTCAAGGAAAAGTACAATCAAATATCCCAAGAGGGATATCAAAGTATTGAAGAGCAAATTATTGCTTATAAAGGTAATATCAACAGTATATATGTAAATAGATTGTGCATTTTATATTTTATCATTTTTTTATTATTTGCAAGGTCACAATAGTATGAAGCAGTATTTGCCAAAAAAAACCGCACAAGTGGGGTTTCAAAATGTTTACTCGCGCTGGAGCTTCGGGAATTATGTATGATTTTGCGCTCTATGTTGGCGAGGGAACTTGTCCCTCATATGGATTAGGGATATCGTCGGACATAGTACTTTTTTTGTCTTCAAAAATTCCAAATAATGAAAATTTCAAATTGTTTTTCGACAATTGGTTCACCTCGGTTAGTTTGATGATTACTTTGAAAGAAAGARGAATTTTAGCAGTTGGAACATTGAGAGCAAACCGGAWAAAAAATTGCGAACTGAAATCAGAAAAGGAGTTGAAGAAAAGCGGACGAGGATCAAGTGACTTCAAATTTGAGATTGCTCACWATTTAATTATTTGTCGGTGGTACGATAACAAGATTGTACAACTTCTTTCGAACTACATARGTGAGAGTCCGATGAGTGAATGTAAACGATGGTGCCGAAAAGAAAGAAAATATGTGACTATCCCTCGTCCAGGTATAGTTGATTGCTATAATAGACATATGGGAGGAGTTGACCTTGCCGATATGTTACTAGAACTATATAAAATCAACCACCGTTCAAAAAAGTGGTATATGCGAATTGTCTACTGGTGCATAAACTCTGCGGTAGTCAACAGYTGGCTTTTGTACCGAAGAGACATAGCAAATAACACGGGTGAAAAGAAATTTATGTCACTGCTCGATTTTCAGCTTGATATCGCAAATGAGCTAATGCACGCAACAAATATAACGTTTATACCACGCAAAAGAGGTCGCCCATCGTTACTTTCCCTGAGTTCGCCAGCTTCAACTTCACCARCTAGATCATCATCAGCTATATCCTCATCTCCATCATCATCAGCTGCCTCTACAAGCTCCGGTAAAAGAGCGTATGTTCCAAACCCGGAAAACAGTAAAAAGTATGACCAAACGTGACATTGGGTCGAATGGGGTTCAAAAGGACGCTGCAGACTATGTCAAACTGGATGTCCTCGATCAAGGTGCAGCAAATGTAAGGTGTATTTATGTTGCAACYCGMAAAAAAATTGTTTTGTATCTTTTCATACCTAAATGTACGAAAATTTTCAAATAAAAACAAGAACATTTCAAAATGTATCTGTATTTCAAAATTGTTCACTATTGCCCAATGTTGCCTATAGGCAACATCTTGTAACTCTAAAACCAGAACTCCTAGGACTTTGAAATTTTGGTCAGTTCATATTCAGGTCGCGATTAAAGTATACCTGTACTCAAATATTTTTTAGCCTCGCCCATTTTAATTCGGGCATGAGAGGGTTAAATAGCCCTTAAACACTCCTAAGAATCAGCAATTCATTGTTTTTATTGGATTATGAACTTGCGCATCCATTTTGCGCAGATCTTTCGCCTCTTTAGGGCGTAAACTGCCTTCATTGTTCTCAAAAGTTGATTTTCCTTGTACAGAACCCAAATTCAGCAGTATTTTCTCCCTAAAAGCAATGCTTTATTAACACATGAAATGCTTTATGAACCATTTTCTTTTTTTTTTTAAACTAACACAAGTTGCTTCACTCAAAATGCTATATCTCATTACCTAATAGTTCCTCAGTTGCCAAATTTGCATAAGTATCATTGCATTGTATTATCTACATATCAACCACAGTAAGTGTGGACGCGTCCTCTAGTTTAGTTAAATATAAAGGATAATGAATCGATTTCAAGCATTTTGGTACCAAATAAGACTTTTTACTATAAAAGAAATGTTAGTTATATGTGGTTAGAAATGGTGATAGGAATTTAAACATTTTCAGTACTTTACCACATATTTTCCAGGAAAGTCCAGGAAATTGAGCGAAATTTTCGGTATAGACACAGAGATCCTCATATGGAGCCCACATGGGGCTAGCAAAGACCACCAATCTTTAGGTGAGAGTGACATACACTAAAGGCACAATTTTAAAAAATTGTTGTTCTCAGGTCCTCATTGATTCTTCACGTATTCATTGTGGAGTGGAAATTCTTGGATAGCATAGAATGACTACTATATTATCCCGGGGCAAAGGCACAGAGGTCCTCATATACAGTACGAGTGGGCTAGAAAATTTTAGGCAATGACTTATTGTACACCGAAAATCAATAGTTGCAATCCTATATTATCCAAAAAAATTTGCAGTGAGAATGTTATGTACACATTGAGTTAAAATTGGTATGTGTTTTCCTCCAAAAGTGATTGGTAAAGTAAAATATTTGAACCAACCTCTTGTATTATCATAATTAATTAATGATTCTGACGCTTTGCGTGATTTTTGAAATGAGGAAATGTATTCGTTAAATTTAAAGGGCAGAATTTCACCTCCTTACACAACACTATTCTGTAGCAAATTCAAGTTTGTTATAAATACTTTAATTTTATCATTTTATATTAACTGTTAGCGAACGCTTCCCCGTGATAAGACTGGGTACTTTAAGGGATTTGTCTTAAATAAACGTGATCATAATTTAATTTAAGGACATAGCAGAACAAATTTTTATGCAATTAGTTTGACTACCGGCATCCATAGCTATTCTTTATATTCATTCAAATACATTACAAACGTTAATTAAGAAATTGCGTGCACATACCTAATACATACATGCACAATGTTGTAATCAGAAGCGTCAATTGGTAAATGATTTATCAATGGAAAACCTTTCTATTGATTGTCTCTACACGTAGTGTACATACATATGTTAACAACATTAATATCGATATCCTACATGAAGTACAGGGTTGGAAAAGTAACAAATTCACATTTAACTTCAAATTCATATGCAACCAATAACATTAAAAAAATGTGGTTTTTGGTGGTGTATTCTTGTTTCCAATCTGAGCTGCTGTAATACAATTCTCCAAGCAGATTTCTCATACATTACTGTAAACATAGAACTCCAATAATGAAGAAGAACTCACAGACACCTCTTTCTTTTATAGACTAGAAACACAAATGATGCAAAAATCTGATTTTTAACCACACAAATTACCTTTTTTCATAGCGTAGGCGATTTAAATAGGTTTTAATCAAAAGGTGTCAAAACTCCACGTATATCGCGCCTCATATGCTGCGTTTCGCCCTTGTTACCGTCAACCATACACTACTCCTAATCCAAAGCAAAGGGCCATTAGGTTGTTATACATACATTCTCTCTAAGCATATTCACAGCAAATGAGACATAAGTAGAATTTATTGTCGCTGAAGCTCCATTGTTAATTACCTTACCGTGTACCACAGAGATACTAAAATCTCTAAATGTTTATAGATATTGAATGCCATATAAAATAAGAGAAACGTAATATATCAAAACCGGCACTTCTATCACAAGAAACTTCCTTTCGATTTTCTGATCAGATAATAATATCAAACAAGTTGTACCGATTGTCTATTATTTCAGCATTATTCTATTCCATTCTGAACTTTTGTCGTAAATAATGAACTGAAAGCTGAAAATAGTATTGTAGTCTAGTAGTTTAGTAGTGTAGGAACAAACAACCTATAATGAATGACTCACACTCTCTATCTCAATCGTAAGGATTTACTACGCATGGGCAGAGATATTTACGAAATATAAACGGGATAAAACATTTACACATGCATGAATAAAATTTACAAATGTCAGTGTACATCGAATCAAGATGAGCAATAATTATTACTATATATTTATTCGAAATTACTATCCAACGATTTTAATAATGTAATATAATCGACATATTTTGTCCATTACTGTATTTTAAATGATATATATAATACGTGAACTACATAATTCTTGAACATTTCATCAGTTATTCACAAAATATCGGAAAACATTGTAAAAGTAATGAAAGACTTAAGTTGCACCTAACGGAACAATTATACTGGGTAAAATTTAGAATAGCATCCCCGGATTTCGGGGATAAAATCGGTATCACTGGAAGGGTGACAAAGATATTTGCATTTAAAGTTGGAAAATTTACAACTTTTACATTGATAATATGTATATTGTGAATAACTTTTTCACTTACATATATTATGCACTTTTCACTTACTAACACTTCACTATAACGTTTTTGTATATTAATTTTTTTAATATTTATTGTAAATAAAGCTTTATTTTAATTATTTTATTTTAGTTAAATTCTCTGCATTTTGAATCGCGGCGCGGAAAAAATAACCATGGCAACCCTTCTCTTATTGTGCAAATCCAGATAATTTAACTGAAATTAAATAAATAAAATTGTTGCAACCAAGATTCGCACCCGCCTCTATGAAGCAAAAAGCGAACATTAACAAACACAAGGAAGATTCAATGTCGAAAAGCTGCAATCACAACAGACAGCCGAACGATTTTCTTCTCCACTTGCACTTCTGCTCTCTGACACCACTCGACAACAACTCGGTATAAGGGAACTGTGGGACGGCATTTCAAACTGCTTACGTACAGCTGCAACCGAAACCATTGGTTTTCGGAAAGTGCAAAAGAACAACTGGTACGACGAGGAGTGCCGTGTCACAGCGGAGAGAACGTTACGATCGACCACAAAACGTGTGGGATGGGATAGATATCGAGAGTTGAAGAGGGAAGCGAGACTCATTTTCAGACAGAAAAAAAGAGTCTGAAATGCGTGAGTGTAAAGAGCTTGATAAGCTGGCCGACAGGGGTAATGCTCGTAAATTCTACGAAAAAATGCGGCAGCTTACAGAAGGTTTTAGGACCGGAGCATACCCTTGTAGAACCCCCAAAGATAATCTAGTCACCGAAGTCCAGAGCATACTTAAATTATGGAGGGAACACTTCTCCAGCCTGCAGTGAACGTAAAACGCCAAAAGAAGGTGAACCTAATTCCCCAATCGATGGGGGCCGATGGATTGCCGGCCGAGCTATTCAAACACGTTGGCGAAGAACTGATAAGGAGCATGCATCAGTTTCTCTATAAAATATGGCCGGACGATTGAAATTTAAGTGCGTTCTGTTCAATCCATAAAAAGCGATACTCCAAAATTTGCGCCATTTACCACATAATAAGCCTCCTCAACATCGCGTATAAAGTTCTATCGAGCGTATTGTGTGAAAAATTAAAGCCCACCGTTAGCAAACTGGTGGGACCTCATCAGTGTGGCTTTAGACTAGGAAAATCGACAACGGAACAGATATTCACCAAACGACCCGTGAAAAGAGAACCGACACTCACCAACTTTTAGTCTATTTCAAAGCTGCTTTTGACAGCACGAAAAAGACCTGCCTTTATGGCGCGATGTCTGAATTTGGTATCCCCGCAAAGATAATACGGCTGTGTAAACTCACGTTGAGCAAAACCAAAAGCTCCGTTAGTATCTGGAAGGATCTCTAAGAGCCATTCGACACTAAACAAAGTTTTAAAAATGCTGCTATGGAGAGTAATTCGAGCTGCAGAACATTGAAAGTTTCAGAACATTGAAGATTTCACATTTTTTCTTTTTTAATTTAATAGTTCTTCGTAAAAACGTATATTTTAACCTCAAAGTAATAATGGAACCCTATATGGCAACTCTACTTATGTGTTGCAAAAACCGCAACTAACTTCAATTTCTTATTAGTTAGTATAGAACAAGTAAGGAGAGTCCCAAAAATTTGGTATTCAGGTTAGACTAGTTCTGTGTTTAAGTGCTATAAGTAGGATGACTCCATAGGGTAAACAAACCACAGTTGAACAGCGGAAAACTGTCATTCGGTAGTCAAAATCAGAGCTTAAACCAGGAATAATGCATATAATAGAAGGGAATATCCATCTTAGCGTTTATTTGAACATTTTGAAAACGAATGCGAGGGAAAGTGTTCGAAAATTGGATATAGAAAAAGATTTTATATTTTACCAGGATAATGATCCAAAGCACAAGGCTTACGTTGTGCGAAGCTGGCAGCTGTACAATTGTCCTCACGTGCTTGAAACTCCGCCACAGTCCTCCGATTTGAAAGTAATCGAGCATGTGTGGTATTATTTGGAGCAGAAATTAAACGAAACCGGAGTTGATAGCACTCTTGAGGGAGTATTCTACTCTACAATTTTGAAAAATTCGATTTTTTTTTCATATATTTAAAGTTTATCCCCTTAAGAACATATCCTCCAAAGGATTTTTAAAAATTAAAATTATTTTAAGAGCTACAGTTACTTCCGTGACTCAGTACCTAGTCCGGTAGACTCACGTTTTTCTCGAAAATAATTTTTCCACACGGTACCGGCAGTATCTATACAACCGATTTACTTGAAATTTTTTTGTGAACCTTCTTTATATAATCCTTTATCTTTATATAATCCTTAATCCTTTGTTTTCAATATTTTAAAAAAATTCAGGAATTCAATTATTTTCAAGCAGTCGCCATTTTTCAAAAAAATATTTTTTTCGTGTTTCCTAAAATAGGGACTATAACAGCATCCTTACCGAGTAAGAATTTCTTTTGATTTCTTTTTCAGACCACCAGGAGAGTCAGGATCAATGTCACCAGGATGCGCGATTTCTTTCCTATCGGTCCTATCACCTATCGATTGTCATTTTTTTATATTTTGTAAGCAACTCAAACACGAAAAGGTTAAAAATTTATACATAAATTACGTTAATATTATGAAACAAAGTCAACATATATTTTTATTTTTATTGATAATTATGTTTTTTGACTATGTTATATAAAATTTAATATTTGTTATCGACATATTTTTTTTTTCATTCAAGTTTAAAAACATCTCTGAATAATGAAATGTAATAGAGTATGTGACTATCACTTACAGAATAGCAAAATCGTCTCAAAAATTGTCTCTGTCAAATTTAGAGACTTGATACTGTATCACAGTACAGAATCGAACGGTTAATTCAATTCCGGTTGCTAAAAGATCTTTAAGAATATCGAAAATTATTTATGTTATGCATAGAAACTATCCTATATAATTTTGTTTATGGAGGCTAGCGAAAGTATTAAGTCGCTTTTATCCATTTTTGCTGCCAAGACATATTTTTGTCAGAAAAAGCTGCTCTCTGAGTTTCAATATAATATATCACAGATTTACCGAATTACACATAACGTAATAAGGCAACAGGAAGTTTGATATCTTGACAATATGGCCCACAGTCGTTATTTCCTTTTCTCAAATCTGTAGAGAATGCTCGCTGAGTAGAAGTTTTGGACAAAAGAAGAGATAATCGTAGAAACTGAAGACTAGTTTGAAGCAATGAACAAATGGTTTTACAAAAATGGTATTGGAAAACTTAGGGTCGCTATCATCAGTGTATAACGCTTGAAGGGACTTCTTCTTCTTTACTAGACACCGCTTACGCGGTTATAGCCGAGTATCTTCAAAGCTGGAGTGTTCTCTTTATATTCTCATGCTCCATTGACTGTGGTTCTCGCCGTTACCAATGCGTAAAGGACCAAACCTTTTTTCCGCAAAAAAATTTCTCTCGAACACTCCTAAGCCCATATCATCAGATGATATGATTGTCCATTTCTCCACACTATTTAGGAAGACGAAAATAATTAGAGACTTTTAGAGTTTGATCTTTGTTCGTCGAGTTGGGACTTTACTTTTCAATTCCATACTTGGTCCAAAGTATCATCTGTTAGCAAGAGTTATTCTGTGTTAAATTTCAAGACTGATATTGTTGTTGGTGTTGGTGTTGATGTTAGTTCCAAGCAGACGAAATTATCTATGACTTCAAAGTTATGACTGTCAACAGTAAAGTGCGAGATATGTCCCGAATGTGTTGATTGTTCTTTGTCGCTTCTTTATCTAGTCTGTAGAAAGCAGAACTAACGGCGTGGTTGTTGAGGCCAATAATATCAATATCATCGGCGTATGCCATCAGCTGTACACACTTATAGAAGATTGTACGGTTTGTTGATTGGAGGGACTATATTGAATAAAAAAACCAATTTTGTCAAAAAGAGTGTTTTACTGTTGCAGGCCGAGTTAAGTTAAGAAAACACCAGGATTCGATCTAATTACACCCACAAATCATACATTAGTTTACTTAAGCTCGCGTATCTTTTCAATTCAATCATCCTTTAAAACTAGTTGAAAAATTAGTTCAGTTCGGCTTCAGAAACAGGCATTCAACAATACAAGACAATCTTTGTAATTTCATTTCTAACTAAAATTCATTACTATAAAATATGTTAACAAATCTTTGGTAGCATTGAGGAATGGTTATACCATTTTGATAAGGTATTAACATATTCTCTTGCACGAATTCAATTCAATAACGATGTTAAGGTTATTATTTTCGTTATTTTGAAAACTTTTGTTCGACTCGCTGGAGAGTAACGCTTGCCGATTTGAAGGCAGCTGAAGACAATTAAATTGTATATCTGTTTATAACTTTGTGAAAACTAGTTACGACTTTCATTGGGTTATTATTTAAACTTCTTATAAATAGGTTCAATATTATCTGGAGAGTGGCGATATCTTTTTGAAAAGAGTTTTTGTAAGTTTAGGAGGTGCCTTCGATTATTTTACAACGATGTCACTATAATTTATATTAAGTATTTCCAATATATCCACTAGTAAATATACTATATATTTTAAAATGTCTATTTTAGTAGAAATCCAAACTATGCAAATCCAATCAATACTTCTGGCTGAAAAACTTAGATCTAAATTCGTCTACTGCATATGTATCTACATATGTATATCCATGTGGTGTGTAAATGTAGATACAATATATTGAGAAAAAATATTTAATTTTTGGCAAAATGGATGCAGTTATCTTGGAAATCAAAGCAAGTGCTAAACTCGTTTGCATTTTCTAAAATGCGTTTTCGAAAATACATTACTCACTTTAAAATTTTATATTCATATCAATAGAATACGTTTTCGGGCAATTCGAACCACAAAATTCTTGTGAGCAAGGCATTATGCTCAAATATACCGCTGTATATATTATATTCATATGTGTACATAAGTAATTACACCCTGAAGTGAAATCAAATAGTTATAAACTACTTTACACATAGTGCGAACCGAAAACACAAAAAGCCAGCCGACAATCTTTTTTCCATACAATCATTTGGTATTCTTACATGTTAATGTCCTACGAGATGTTTATTCAAAATTGGGTCACAAATATAACAGTACAAAAGATATACAAAATTATTTTACCAGGTATATTTTTACTAGTTTCTTGTTTCACTGCTGGATATTTATGGATCAAGAAATAACGTCTAAACATATATATAAATATACATACATATGGGTATATGATCCCTCAAGAGCAAGTAGCACACTCGTTTCTTTTGCGCTCGTGTGATTTTCTTTTCCTTATTGCCTAATGTAACGTCACGTTTTCTGTTTTTAGAAACCTGAATTGTGAAGTGCCTTATTTTCGTAATTAACAATTTTCGAAACACTTTCAGGATTTACTTCCATGTTCAATATTTTCACAAAATTTTAGTATTAAACAAAATTATTCACAAAGATTTTTTTAAGTACAGCGAACAGTATCTGGATAATCTGAACGTTACACTCGCGATCGTCAACTTTAACAAATAAACTGATGAACTAAAATAAACATGCCATCATTCTACCGCACTACAAATACAATACGGTCACAATACATAAATATTTTCACCTAAAACATTGCCGCGGCCTTTATAAAGATTTCATGTAAAATTGATTTCACATGAATATATGTAATTTTTTTTAGATTTCTTTCTGTAGCATTAACATTGTACAAAAATGCGATAAATTTTAGTTTATAAATATAATATCTGCACATGGTGTAAAAACGTTTAAATTTTATAATTTGACTCTGTGCATAATGCAGTATATTAATCAATTGAATATTAATTTTTGTCAAAAACTTTGTATTTAACAATTTTATTGTATGCAAATGCAGTATTAATATTAATCATTTTTACATTACGAAAAGTTTAATAATTTGCTTCCAAATGAACATACCGTATGGAGTGTGAGCTGACTAAATTAAAATAGTAAGAAGCTTTTTATTTATTAAATTTGAAACTAAATAAAAGAATAAGTAAAATATTTTAATTAACTTATTGCCGTAAGTTTTGTATTTTAGTTAGAAACATTTGATTTTGTAAATGATTTATAGCGACAAAGTGTTCGAATAGAACCAATATCAAGTTGCAATATCATCCGTGTGTTAAACATCACAGCACCATTAATTTTACTAATATACATATAAAACCCCTATAGTCCCAATTGAGAAAAACGAACGTCAAATTAACGCGATATCTGGGTTAAGACCGAAACGATCGAGATATCGCAAAAAACATCAAACTTTTTCAAATCAGATAAATGCTCATTAGTGCGGACCACAGTGTATTTTCGTCTGCATCGCAACAACATACTCAAAATAAAACACTCTTCCGTATTTTGATTACTGTCCAATCTTGGATAAATTTTGCAGATCGGAAAAGTATAGCATCTAGCTGCCACACAAACTGAACGATCAAATATCTTATCAAATAAAAATTGTTTCCATACAAGAAAAAATTTAATTCTTTTGGACTTTCTTTCTTGACTGTCGGGATGAAGTTCGTTTGATTCCTATTAAGACCAGTACGCTGCAAGGTATCCTGTGGACGAACGTGGACGCAAAGTTCGATAAAGTTTCCGATAAAAAGTCAGTCATAATCATTGAGATTCAAATATTTGATAACTGGGAATGTGAAAAGTTATGGTCTAATTTTGTGAAATCACGCACTTTATATACACACTCTTTATGCAATGCATTGACTCTCAAATAATATACTGTAAAGTATAAGAATCGTTCGGAATTTCAAATTGTAAATCGATTAATCCAAGTAAAATCGATGTGAAGGCATACTTAGAAGCCATTGGTATTCCATGGTGTTGTCTCTCACCAAAAATGGTCTTTTGATAGTCGAGCCCAATCTGTCTTTGTTTGGGGAAGGCGCTAGAAAAATTTCCAATAGTATTACGTTGCTAAATACCTTAAATCAATGGGGTCGGCTTTAGTATACCATCTCACGATTTCACTGTTAAAAGTGGTATGGTTAGATAGAACTGATGCTCCAGATTAACAATATATATAATTATTGCCGCCGCAAACTTATAGTTTTCGAAATATTTGCATTTAAAGTTGAAAATTTTGCAAATTTTATATTGCAATTTCCCGATTTCTAGTAATTATTTACAACTTAAGTTACACTTCACTACATTATTTCTACATATTTATTTTTTAGTAATTATTTAGTTAATTGCGTTAAATAAGCATTTTATATTTTACACAA
>NW_017537151.1:43929-59183 GCF_001853355.1 Bactrocera latifrons
GCCAACGCATAAAGGAGTTTTACTCAAAAAAAAACCTGACACACCCCGTTGTTGAATCGGCCAGGGTTATTTTTTTGAAGCGCGGATAAAGGCCCCCAATGCAGAGAGAAGTGGGACACGAATGGACTAATGTTTACCCTGGTGTGGGTAAACATGGTTTTTAAACTACATTTTCTATAACGGGTATTGTTACAACTAAACAATCTACCGTTTCTTTTTTTCCGTTCGGTCGCGTACGGAAATGAGGAAGAACAGTTTTATCAGGGTATCAGTTTTATCTAGCGCTACTATATGTGACTGGTATAATTACTGGTACGAAGTCGTAGTATTAGACCAGGTTGATCATCAAAAAGCGGTAGGTAAAATTGGTGACCCTGGTAAAACTGTTCAAATAAATTAAAGTAATTTTGTAAAGAGGAAATACATCAAAGGTAATAATAAAAACATAAGTTTTTTATGTAATTAATATATAATTTCTTATTTGAGGGCGGGGAGTCGAAGGCCACCTTGTTCTTGGGATGGTTGAGGATGGGAGTGAGGATCTTAGGCTGGAGGTATGTATCGGCAATGTCAGGTCTGCTGAGGTGCTCATAGCTTTGATATAGAAGCACGTGGCAAAAAGGTATTATATGTACTGATTGTTGGAAGGTATGGTAAGTATATGTACTGTTTGTCCAGTCACGGGTATGAGCACCGACAGTTTAATCACAGCGACCCCGATAATAGGGTGGGTCGATTCCAGACGGAAAAGTTGCCTTAGTACTTCCTGATTCCAATGCAACTTTTTGTTTTGAGATCGGATTGCATCTTCAACCCCAACTCCGGCCATGAAATTTCGGAAATTCGCCTAAAATCGTGAAATTGTCTACTTAGCGCCTGAAATACGCATCTCATGGCAAAATGTAAACAAAAGTTATTTGTCACGTCATTTGCTACTGAAATGATATATGCGATCATGGCCGTAGGACGAACCGCTCCCGAGATACGAGCGAAAATGCGGCGCGCCACAGCGCAAGGTCAAAATCGGCTTGCGGTCACACTTCTTAACGTTGATTTCGCCGAGTGCTATCACTCACACTCATTCACCTACGCCAAAGGACACGCTCGGATAGGTCTCCACACAAATATTTTTTCATCCTGTTCCTTCACTCTTGTCGGTAATTTCGCCGAATTCTATCACTTGCATTCTCTCAACAGAACACAGAACTCAAAATGTCTGTATCTAAATTTAAATTTAGACAGAAATTTCCTGTGTTTGGTATATATCCGTACAATCCCTCTGAGTCCCAGTTACCTACTTACCAGGATGTTCTTTTGTGTTATCAGTTTAAAAGATTTCGTAGAGGGCGACTCCGTGGCGACAACTATGAGCCTAGGAGTGAAGAGGTTACAGAAATAGTTGCAAAAAAGGTTGAAAATACTTTCAAAAAGTCATCTGTTCCGATAGTTTCACACACCAGAGTTGTACAAATGCTCACCACATACCATAAGAAATTTCTGACTCTTAAACAAATGTTTTTAAGGAACCCAATAGGTTTGAGCTCTAAAAGAGACGACTTTGTCTCTTCTGCCGGAAAATTATTTGACATCGCTGCTTGTAAATGCATTTATTTTTCTTCTTGCACTTGTCCAAAGGAAAGGAAAGTTCCTATCAATGAACAACCATTTCTCTTGGACCAGAGAACCAGAAGAATTGGTCGCATTGGAAGTGTTGATCTACCTGAAACAAAAAGGATTACAAAGAAAAATTAACGTAAAGAAACGTCATTCAACATCAACACTTACCAGAAAAGTATCAGCTAGAACACGTGACCTTTCAGATCAGCCAGACTCTCATACAGACAACAACAATGTAGGTGCGTCGCACATGGATTCTTCCATAAACAATGCGGATGATGAATTTTCTCTTCCTTCCTCTAAAACCAAACAAAACACACTAGTATTAGAACACACTGCTTTAGCTGCCCAAAGATTTGGATTAAGTGATAGAGCAGCGGCATTGATTGTTTCATCTACTTTTCTGGATGCTAAAAAAGCAGGTTTGATAACAGAAGATCAGGCTACTCTGTATATGGGCTGTATTTTGAAAGACAATACACTTACACAAGTCAGCGAAGGTGAAAAGTACTACCGCGTCACTGTGAAAGGGAAACGTATTTCTCTTATAGCGGAACCTGGTTGTCATTACTTTGGCCACGTCCCCTCTCCTTCCGGGTCAGCTGAGGATGATACGCAAGCTATGTGGCAACATTTACAAGACAATTCAGTTGATGTGGAACATCTAGAAGTTGTCGGTGCTGATGGCACCAACACGAACACAGGTTGGAAAGGTGGAATCATTCGGAAACTAGAAGAAAGAATAGGTAGGCCATTACAGTGGGTTGTTTGTCTTCTACATTTCGTGCTCTTTTCGAACACATGGATGGTGTCTCAAAGACTCCAAATACATTCTCTGGCGACATAGGTAAACTGCTCCCTGATTGTGAGAAGTTGCCTGTTGTCAAATTTGAAAGTTTTCCATCCTGCCAATTACCTTCTAAGGTTTTTAAGCCGACCAAACTTAGCACAGACCAAACTTATCAAATTTGAGTGGCATTAGAAGCATTAGCAGGTGCGCCAAGAAATAATAGCGGCATTGGTTAGTGATTCGGTTCTCATCATTTATGACCCACATCAACAAATTGAACTCCACACTGACGCTAGTGCAGATGGTTGTGGTGCAATATTAATGCACAAGGTAAACGGTAAACCAAGAGTCATAGAGAATTTTAGCAAGTGTACTAAGGAAGCCGAAACAAGATACCACTCTAATGAACTGGAGGCGCTGGCTGTGTACAACGTAGTTAAACACTTTCGCCAATAGTTACATGTTCGTCCATTTGTTGTATTCACGGATTGCAATTCACTCAAAGCTAGTCATCACAAAAAAGAATTGACGCCGAGGGTCCATCGCTGGTGGGCACATTTGCACTCCTTTGAGTTTGACGTAGAATATAGAAAAAGAAATCCGCTCCCAATTGTCAAGCCAACTAATGCAACCAAAATAACTAAGGTACGCATATGCATGGCAGATATTACAGACAACTGGCTACTCGCTGAACAGCATCGTCACTCAGAGATTTCTAACTTAGTGACAAAGTTGCAAAATTACGAACTGAGGCATGAAGACGCAAAAACATATTATATGAAATGCGATCAAGCATGTTGTGTACGGTGATGCAGAGAAATGGACGAAGCTGATGCCTGCCGGTAATACCGCGAGCATTTAGATGGTTGGTGATAAATCATATGCATGAAGCCATAATGCACTTGGGCTAGGAGAAAACTTTACATAAGGTACATACGCATTATTGGTTTGCGAATATGTCTAAATATGTCCGAAAATGTGTTGAAAATTGTAAAATCAACTTCGGGAAGGACCTAAATAGAACTCCACCCCATACCTAAAGTTTCCATAACATGGCATACAGTGCATATGGACATTAGCGGCAAGTTAAGTGGTAAAAATTACATCAAAGTGTATGTGATAGTGCAAACAGACTTTCACTAAATATGTTCATTTACATCACTCTCTTACCCTCGACACTAATGGTTGGATAGAGGCATTAAAGTTTACCGTGTGTATGTTTGGAGTACCTAGTCGTGTTATTGTTGACCAAGGTCATATTTTTGCCAGTGGTGATGTTAAATCATACAATTTTGCGCAACACAAACAATTTACCTACATCTGATAGCGACTGGTGCCAGCCGTGCGAATGGACAGGTAGAGCGAGTTATTAGTACCATGGAGTTGGATATGAATTGCACGGCCAATAGAGTTACAAAGATTAGTCCGTTGGAGTTATTGATTGATAAAGAGGCAAGACCAATGACCATGATGCCAATGATAGAAGAAGAAGATATCGACATAAAGAGTGTTAGTCAAAGACCTTGCAAAATATAAAAGATAATGCAGATTACAAGCAATTATAGAAGCAACGATGTGACAAAAATAAAGCTAAAATTGTAAATTACAATGTAGGTGACCATGTCCTGCTCAAAAGGGAAGAACGGCACCAAACAAAATTGGAGCTAGTGTTTAAAGGACCTTTTGTCATTATAGAGAAACTTGATGGTGACCGACATATGTTGAAATCTCTTTCAAATAAACGAACATATAAGTATACCCACGAGCAGTTGCGAGCGATACCTGATGAGTTGCTGATGAATGCGAGAGATCGCCGAGTGAAGCACTCGAATAGACTCGAATTGAATCATTTACATGTCATGTTGTGATCTGCGCAGTAACTGCATGACGGGTACTATGTGGGTCCAGAGGGACCGGTGTGCGTGTGAGCGTTGCAGTGTGTGATGAAGAAATGTTGAAGGAGAGTACGAAGAAAAAACATGAGAAGTGGTTTGACAAGAGAACGAAACGAAAATCACGTTAGGTGAATAAAGAAAATTCTATATTACCGAAAGAGCATCATTTGAGGTGAACTCAAGTGAGCATGGCACCTGTTCTACGTTGGCTGATGCAATAAATGGTTGTGTTGAAATAATATTTGATAATTATATTGAAATAACCGTGCAGTGAAAAAATAGACAAGTGGGGTAGTGAGCGCAATGGCTTGCGTGTCACTTGTTTTGAGAACACGGACGAAAGAAGTTGACAGGCGACGTGCTATGGCGAATAAGGAAATAATTGAAGAAGAAGATGCACCATCATCTCCGGTGCCACCACCTTTTGCTTCTACATATACATATATATTTTGGCAATATTACGATTCTTTTAGCGCCGCGATTTGATGGTATGGATGGATAGAGAAGGTCCTCAGGATTAACCCTTTCGATCCGAAAAGCCGTAAAGTAAAAGCGTATTTTCCGTTAAAAAACGAGTTCAATGAATCAGAGACGGAGGGAGGGCTTGGGACAAATATTTCCCGTCAATATTTTTTGATGGGACATATTTATCCCGATCAGTACTTAATGCTCCTAAGGCTTACGTGTTATTTCAACTGTCTTTTATATGAAAGCTAGTTATATTTGGAATACAATGAACATTTTCGGTAAACACAAGTGAAATACACATCCCATATTAAACTATAAAATAAAATAAAATTGAAATGAATGAACATATTTGAAAATTAGTATTTATTTCTGATAAGGTGCGAAACAATTAATGCAGAAAGTAATCTTCGCATATTATTTTTGTACGCCTCTCCTTCTTTTGTTCTGCGCAACTAGTAGCACGCCTCTGATTGCGAATTTGTACCGGAAGGTCTCCAGCGACTATTTTTATTTTTCTACCAGATGTACCACTGCGACGATAAGATGCCTTCTTCTTTCCCTCTTCAATCATGTTTTCAGCCAAAACTGGGTTTTTTCTTTGTCCCAGTTGAGAACTGATTATCCAGCAATTTCCAACAGTCATCATAAATAGTCTATAACAAACTTTTTTCTACCACATGGTAGACTTCCGCTCCAATTTGTAATGGCCTGCGATTTTTCTGGGAACAAAATTCACATTGTGTGCAGACCAAATAATTCAGATATTCTGAAAACTGCATGCAGAGTTTACCTCTTGTAAGTTATCTTCTAAACCCTCGTCTTGATGATCAATTTGCTAAGCATCACTGCTTTCAGTAGTAGACTCTTCACGATCTGTAGGTTATATTCATCACTACTAACGCCCGAAAAGTCTTCACCTTCATCAAAAGACTGCAAGATATTAGCAATGGTTTTGCGATCTATTGGTTTTGACATAGTTAGTTTTAAAATTATTAATTGATATAAAAGGTTGCCAACAAATATGTGAGTCGGATCCTGACTGGGACAATTTCAGCCCAACAAGAATACTACTATTTATTAAGGTTTCAGCCGATTTAGAAACAGTAAACATATGTACAATGATCACAAAATTCACTGCGAATTATGACATAGGCGTCCAATTATTCGCACTATTTTGGCAAATGAACACGTGTTTACTACTTAAAATGCCACGAATGCAAACAAATAACGTGAGAATAGTATAAGCTACGAAACGGGTCTAATTTAAACCATTTTAACCACTTATTTTTTACGCTACGTATCTTTGAAAATATACCGTGAGAATAGTATAAGCTACGAAACGGGTCTAATTTAAACCATTTAACCACTTATTTTTACGCTACTTTGAAAATATACCGGGACACATACAGACTTTTATATTTCGAGATATTTGTATTTAAAGTTCAAAAGTTTTTAAAAGTAATGCCCGTTATTCCACAATAGGGGATTCTCTTGCTGTTGCAAGATTTCACGATGACACAAAATGCGAAGTCCTATACCGAAATATGCAAGACCAAGAGAGCCCTCAGTGCATCTAGTGATAGATGATCAGCTGATTCGCGCAATTTACTGAGAATGACTATTTTGAATTGGCGCATATTCTGTATTCATTTTTAACAAAAAAAACTGTAACAAGTCTATACAATTTAAATATAAAATATAAAATCTATTTCAAACTTACCTTCCGCAACAATTTAACTTCGTAATATGTAAAATGATAGCTAAAAAATGCATAAATGGAAAACAAGAATAGGGTTGCCTACTAGCRACTAAATGGTATTGCCATATCTGCCTAGTTGACAACAAAAGAAAATAAGCACAAACAAAACAAAACAAAAAATAGATAAATGGAAAGCGCCAAAATCTTTAGCAATTTTTTATAAAAGAAAAAAGTTGCTGAAAGAACTCGCCGCGCTGAAAACAAAACTACCCTGGTCAATCCAACACCGGGGTGTTCAGAGTTCTTTCGCGTAGAACTCCTTTCTGCAACTTTTTTTCTTTTATAAAAAATTGCTAAAGATTTTTGGCGCTTTCCATTTATCTATTTTTTGTTTTGTTTTGTTTTTGCTTATTTTCTTTTGTTGACAACTAGGCAGATATGGCAATACCATTTATTTGCTAGTAGGCAACCCTATTCTTGTTGTGCAAATGCAGTGAGTTTAACTGAAACAAAATAATTAAAATAAAGCTTTATTTGCAATAAATATTTAAAAAAAATAACATACAAAACCGTTACAGTGAAGTGTTATTAAGTGAAAAGTGCATAATATAAGCGAAAAATTTATTCACAATATACAAATTATCAATTTAAAAGTTGTAAATTTTTTAATTGTAAATGCAAATATCTTTAAAACTATAAGTCAGCGGCAACCTATATATTTTCGTGATCTGAAGAACGTCACCTTTCCAGGGTATACCACCCAGCTCTCAAGAAATGTAAAAACTTTACATAAAAAAACGCTTAAGAAACAGTCAAGAAACTTTCTTGCGATACTTGTGCTGGTATGCAGCTCTAAAGAAATCTAGTACTAATTTTTATACATTTTTTCAATAAAATCCGAACATGCCTGGTTTTGCGAAGAAACATCAAATCAACAATTGTTTCGTGAACGAAAGTGCCATTGGCGTACGAGGGAAGTGAAATTTATAAATATTTATATTTTTTGAAAATTTAGAAAATGGATGCAAATTTAAAAAATGATGTCTTATCGAAAAGCAAAAATCGCATGCTGAATTTCACTGCGTTGGAGAAGCGCCAACTTGTGAATTGTGTGAGGGAGTGGCCCAGAATCTGGGATATTAGCAACATATTGCATTGCAATAAGAATGCGGTAAATCAAGCCTGGTTCCACATAAGCAGTGCCCTTGATAAAAGTGGTGAGTTAATTTATGTTTTGTATTCAGGGTTTTGTTGTTCATAATAAAATTTATGTTTTAGTGGATGAGTGCAAATTAGCGTGGATTAGTATGCACGAAAGCTATCGCTACCATAGGGTAGCTCATAAGAACGAAAGTGGCAGCGATGGTGGGGAAGTTTTGGAAACATCATCGTTTTCAGAAAACGTTGATTGGGATTTGCGGAGGAAATGTCATTTTTGATGAATGTATCCCACAAACGGAAGTAAGTCTGCATAATTTGAGCGCTCGCCAAACAATTGCTTTTTTTTATAGGACCTTCACAACTCCAGTATCTTTCGGAGAATATTCGCATGCATCGCCAATAATTATCGGCGAGGATTCTAATGTGTCACTAACAAGTGCAACCGACTCACAGCACTCATACGACTATATGAGTACATACACACATATACATATTATATTGGTATATGGAGAAATTTTTTATATAGGTCTAATTATAGGAATTTTATTTATTTGTAATTTATTGTATAATTTTAAAGATAGATATAGATATTAATATTCTTTTTTTTTTATTTTTACAATTGTGTTGTTTTATATTTCAGAACGCAACAACCACGAAACGATGGGTGCGATTAACCTCTCCCCGCAAAAATCAAGCAAGATAACATACTCAAGAAGCAAGAGGAAATGTTGGAAAGTCGCTCAAATACCACATTCAGCTCCCCTTACGCACAAGCTCTTTCCAGTTTTGATTGGTTGTTAAATCAACTGCCTCGATCTGCTAGCGACGACATGTGTCTTTTCATAAATCTAATGCCGCTGAAACAATGATTAACAGTTTTTGTTAACTATAGTTTTAATGTTTTTTATTTGTATAAGAATAATAACATAAATTTAAACAAAAGAAGCATTGTCATTATTAACATAGTCTGTTAATATTTTCCGAATATATTTGCCGTAATCTGAATTTCTTCCATGGTAAGTGGTTACGATGGATTCATTTCGATTGCGTTGCTGTTGTTGCAACACTTCCCATTCTCCTGCTATCCAATTTCCAGTGCTATCTACAAAACCAGAAAACACATTCGAAGTATACGTTCGGCGCCACTTATTTGTAAGGAAATTATGCAATAGGCAACATGCCGAAAAAAATAAAAGTTTTCTAAGGCAAAGCCATCTTGCGGTTAAAATGCCGAAAGCATTTTCAATGCACCGCCTAGCTTGCTTTTATATTAATGTGTTTTCCGTCAATGGCGCCAACACAATTAGGAAAATTCCATTGGTTGTCAAAACCATTGGCTATTTCTAGCAAATTTTGTTCCGTCCAATCGGGCACTTCATTTTTCAAAACGGTACATAATACTTCACAAACGTCATTCACGTTCCTGCCAAAATGTTGTTTGCTGATATGAT
Organism: Bactrocera latifrons; assembly: GCF_001853355.1. Classification (NCBI taxonomy): domain Eukaryota; kingdom Metazoa; phylum Arthropoda; class Insecta; order Diptera; family Tephritidae; genus Bactrocera; species Bactrocera latifrons. The sequence continues at coordinate 53,011 of NW_017537151.1, forward strand.
AGCAAGAAGCTAAGTGGCGTTGCAAATCCCCCGAAGCTAGGTATCTGTAAGAATATAACATAGCACGGCTATAAAAGACACTTTGGCAAAAATGTATAAAACATACTCCAGTACCACTGCCAATTTGGCTTTAATTGGAATAAAATCTTTCGGCCTGCTGTTGCGTTTCGGAAGTAAATGTGGCTCCACCATCTCATAAAATTCATCGAAAACTTCTGGTGGCATGCGAAAGTTTTCAAATCGGACATGAACCTTCCCTTCTCGTTCCGTTGTTTAAGGTATGAACTCACCCAATATTTCGCCTTCTTACGCTTTTTGTTTTGCAATTCAGCATCCATCTCCATGACAGCCATCATGGCACCGCAATTCAAAGTGTTCATTAAATTCATCCTACAATTAGTTAAAATCATTATTTTGAAATATAGTTCATTTCGAAATTAGATATAAAACTTACCAATCTTCATCCATATTCCTTAGATCGCAATACAAATATTTATGTGCTTACACTCCTAAGTTTATTTTCTTTGTTTATTCATTCATTCATAATGCATAACCAGCTGTCAAAATTACTTGAGAAATAATGTATTTTTTTTCTTGAGCAATTACTTGAGAGCTGGAAACCAACCTTCCAGTGACAATCATTTAATCCCGAAATCCGGGATTGCTATTCTAAATTTTACGCGAAATATATCCAAATTTTACACTTAGTGTTTCTTAGTTATAAAAATAGCTATACTTTAAAACCTACTTTGCACATTCTCACTTTCAAGATATTTGTGTGTTTACATTTATGACAAATAGTCCTGCCATATTTTGTGTCCTAAAAAAATAATGACATTTTTTTCTGTTTGATCTTTAGAGATATAAAGCGACAATGATTCAAAACGAACTCTTATTTCATAAATATGGGTTATCCATTATATATTATTTAAAAAATAATAAATACCGCCAGTGCAGAAAGTAATTCGACACAAAAGAACTATGAGCAATGCGATGTGTGACCGACTAGCGTTATGTTTTTTTTTTTTTTTGAAGCGCTGCCGAAGTCCGCCACTGACGAAAGTAGTTGGACACAAAAGAACTATAAACACCCCGGTGTTGGACCGACAAAGGTTTTTTTTTTTGAAGCGTTGCCCAAAGCCACCATTAGCTCGACACTAAAGAGCTATTAACACCGTGAAGATGGAACGACCAGGGTTACTTTTTATCTTTATTTATTAAATGATATAAGGTACAAAATCCATACCAATCGAATAAAAACCTTTTGTACCAATGTCCCTATATATGTTAAACACAAAATGCATTGATTATTTTATCAAAACACAATATGTGACAACACTGATATTTGTCGTGTCATGTCATGTGAACAAACCAACAGTGAATTGCATGTAAAATTGTTGAACTTTAAACACTAATATCTGGAAAACTATAAATCTGAGGAGGGTATATGAGCATACATATTTCAATCCTGATGACCTCATCTTTCCGTCCATACCCTCAAATCGCGATGCTAATAGAATCGTATTCGTTTTTATTTTCTTGATCTGGAGGAGCTTCTCTACCCGTACATACCCATTTTATGCCAACGTTTTTAATAAAATGACAAATTCAGGACATCTATTTATTTGTATAAAAAACCTATTGAATTTGATGATTTTCATTAACTTGTATCCGTATTCCGTTTAATTTCTTATTTATATAAATTATTATGTGAGTGGGGTCGCCTCATAAGGCTTGTAAATTTCACTAAAGTATGGCTGTTTCTCTAACATTATTCACCGCCGTTAGAAGAACGAATACATTTCGTCGAAGTAGAGTTTCGAAAGTTAGCAATTTTATTTATATATATCACATTAAGTGGCTTTTATCTTAATATCATTAATTTGTGTTAAGGTAATTCGCCGGTACTAAACTCTGTGTTTCTATCACTGTTTTATGTGTTTATTTAAAATCGTATGTAACGTTTGCGTAGGCATATGCTGGAGATAAAGTTAAAGCAATATAGGAATAGAAGCTAGAAAATGTGTATCATATAAAAAAATTTCAAACAATGTAATATCATCGATTATATGTAAACGTTTAGCGTTTTCTTGGCGGATAAATGGAAGTGTAACTAAAAGTGTAAAAAATACTTAAAAATATTCATAGCGCTAAAATATACTGCGCCGAAATATGTGTGAATTATACAAACCGCATCAAAGCCAAATTTAAAACGGGATAAGTAAGCGATTAATATTATAATGACCACATTGAATGTGAACAACAATTGAAGCTGACAACAATTTTCTGTTTACTAATGGTATGAATCGCCCAGCTAAACCTTAATTATTTTTAATGTTAAGTTAACTTATATTAAATTTATAATGCTTGATTATTTAAACCAAACATTTAAAAATATGGCGGAAGTTGTAGAATCGCATCCCGCGAATTCGAGCTTAATAAGTATATATGTATATGGATAGAGGAGGTTTCAGATAAATAATATATATAGTTGCGGCTGACTTATATATAATAAATTTTAGTTGTATTATTTAGTTTAACATCCACTAACCATACACCTATTCGTTTCTAACCTTTTATTTTACATTAAGTAGTGCAAAAATAACTTCAATTCCATATTAAATTTTAGTTGAAATCCATTTATTTATACAATAAGTATAATAAGTATTTGCAAACAAGCAAAAAAATATTGTTACCATATCTTGTAATGGAATAAAAATAAGAAAAAGGAAAGATTATGACGTCAATACAAAATTCATTATCGTCTATTAAGTAGTGTAAAATCTATCAGAATTTGGGTAAATTTTAGAAAAAAAAATTTATTTAAAACGAGTCTTTCTCCGATTTCATTGGAGGCCTTTCGCCGCGTTTGAAAAAGAAATAACCCTGGTCGGTCCAACACCGAAATTTATCAAGGTAATGAGAATTCTGAAAGATTTTTCATTACTTATCACATGATAATGAATTTGGCTGGGATTTAGAATAGAATCCCCGGATTTCGGGGATAAAATGGGTATCACTGGAAAGGTGACGTTCTCCAGATTACGAAAATATATATATATTATATACACTGGCAGACATTATTATTCACACATCACTGAGTTTACCACAAAAACGATTGTATCTTTTAAATAATAAAAACTAGGTTATAGTTTTGTTCTAAGGAAATCTTTATTCATATCTCTTCTATTTAAAAATAACAATAATTTAACAAATTAATATTCTATTTAAAAAAACATACAAAAATAGGACATTACATCATTTATGTGAGTTACAAAATTATTCACACACTTTTGTTTAACAAGAAAGCTTATAATATAATAAAAAAATTAATATTTGGTGGTCTATTTTGCATAGAGTGAACTAATTTTTTTCTCATACTCGGCTCTATATTTTGGCATTCTTGTTGAAGAACTTCCTTTARTTGAGATTTGCTGGTAATATTTTGCTTACTCACACGCCTACCGAGTTCATCCCACAAATGTTCTATGGGATTTAGGTCTGGAGACTGTGGAGGAGTCGGAAGAATATGAGGCGCATTGTATATGATCCACATACGCACGTCATGAGCAGTGTGTTTGGGGTCATTGTCCTGTTGGAAATAAAAGGTTTAGCTTCTGCGCCCTTTCTTTTAAGTTATTCTTTAGTATATTCAAAGAAACTTTTTTATCCATTATTTCTTCCAAGAATACGAGATTTCCAACACCCGCCGCTGTCATGCAACCCCATACCATGATCCCTCCACCCCCCCCTTGTCTTAGTGTACTTATCGTAATTTTTTCAAGTTCAGTATTGCGTTTTCTCCAGACCCGTACTCTGCCATCTTACTGAAACATATTGAATTTACTTTCATCGATAAAGAGAACGTTGCTCCAGAACTCAGATGTTTTATCTTTCTATGCTTTTACGAAGTCCATCCTCTTTTTTTTTTTTTTTTTTTTTTTTTTGCTTTTTTTTTTTTTATTTTTTTTTTTGTATTAGCCTTGCTGACGAGAGGTTTTTTTCGCGCTATACGTGAACTGTAGCCAACACGATGCAAGGTCCTGCGTACTGTTTTTGCGTGAATATGTTTCCCAATTTCTTCTATAGAATAGATAGAATCTCCCATTACATTAGAAGAGTTCGATTCTATTATCAGCAAAATGTCCGGCAAAACCCCTGGATCAGACAAAATTTCCTACCCCCTCCTAAAAAATCTTCCATACCCTTTAAAAATCAGACTTATAACCCTTTACAATAACATATTAAAGCAGGGTATTGTACCTCAAGAATAGAAAAAAGCTACAATTATTCCTATCCCTAAACCCAACAAAGCGAGTGCTTCAATTTCAGACTTCAGACCCTTTTCTTTGATACCCTGCATTGCCAAAGTTTTGGAAAAAATTATATCAAAGAGACTCATGTGGTCCTCAGTCTAGATTTTGCGAAAACATTCGATAGAATTGGAGCTCATACGGTATTACAAGAATTAAAAAAATGGGACATTGGAGATAAAATGTATAATTTCATAACGTCATTTCTTTCAAATCGTAAGATTGTAGTAAGTGTTAGTAACCACAACTCCAACATATACCCCCTACATAATGGCATACCCCAGGGATCTCCCCGAACTACAACACTATTTATTATTGCCTTTAACCAATTAAGCAACTTCATAACCTCATACCGATGTGTAGACCATATCATCTACGCAGACGCTGTTTTAATTTTTTCGGCTTTAAAAAACTTAAACCAAGTAAAAATCATTTTTAACAACATCGTAACTGAAATAGCAAAAGTTTCTGCAAGCAAAAGCGCAACATTTCACGTTTGCAGAAAAAGAAAACGCACCTTCCCTAACCTAACCTTCGAAAACACACAAATTCCTCACACTACAACTTTAAGAATACTTGGCTTAATTTTTGATAAAAAACTAACATTTAAGGAACATTGTAAATATCTTAGATTAAGTTTACTTAATAGACTAAACATTATAAAATTTCTCACTTCAAAACACTGTCATATCCATATCTCAACTCTTGTAAATATTGTAAAAGCATTGATGTTGTCAAAAATAGACTTTGGACTCGCAATCTATGGACACTGTGCTAAATCCCATCTCGCACTGATTGAAACCCCTTATCACATAGCGGTAAAAAGGGGCATTCGCGCATTCCTTACTTCTCCAACCAAAGTGGTCTTAACTGAAGCATGTCTACCCAGCATCCATCTCCGAACAAAACAGAATACAATGATGCTCATACCAAAGGTCCTCCAGTGCAAAAACTCCCTTTTGTTTAATGCGATGAAAACATATCGTACCATCAAAAAACCATCCACGATCGTACAATGTATAAACATTATAAAAAAACTTGATATAATATCAACGCCACAATTAGTAAAGGAGAACACTCATTCTCACTGGCTGACGTTAAAATCATCCATAATAAGTACGTTATTCAAGTATCAAAAATCAACCACCAAAGCCGAACAATATATCCAGCTATTTAACGACGCAGTAAACACTTTTAAACCAGAGTGGAAAATTATACACCGATGGATCAAAATCGGACACCCACACTTCGTTTGCAGTGACAAACGACCAAGGTGTCATTATAACCGTCGGTGTTTTACCACCGTACTGCTCTATACTTACAGCTGAAGCGGCTGCGATATACGAAGCGGTGCTATTTACTGCACCATCTAAAGAAAAACACATAATATGCAGTGATAGAAAATCGGCAATTACCGCGCTGTTGAATGATACAAATAACTCAGTACAGATCAAGAATATAAAAGATGTTTTATACAAACACAAAAACATAATCAAGATCATGTGGATCCCTGGACACGCATGTATTAGAGGCAACCAACTTGCAGACGATCGCGCCAAAAACAATAAAAATCACATCAAAAGATTTTCACAACCAAGCAAAAAAAGAGCTTTACGAGTCAAACTTAGAGACTGGATAAACTTTCAACACCAATACAAGGAACACAATCCCACTGGTGTCTGTTCCTGCCAATACATAAAAATATTTGTGCGCCTTAGAATAGGTCACACTTTAAGAACACACAATTATCTGTTGAACAAAACGGATAAACCTAGCTGTTCACTTTGCAATCATGCAAACGACTCAGTTAACCACATCCTAAACGACTGCACCGCACTAGCACAAAAAAGGAAAACCATC
>NW_017537151.1:59213-60669 GCF_001853355.1 Bactrocera latifrons
AATTAATTAGTTCACATTTAACTAAATAAATGAAATATATTTAAAATTATTTTTCTTTCCTCGATGCTAGTTTCTTTTAATTTACGACCCATTTTCAATGTCTACAACTCACTTGCACAAATAACAATAGCAAATGTCGGAAATTCAATGTAAAATTAAAAATTTCGAGTGTAGCATTCATAGCCGTACTTCTCCACATTCTTCCGGTAGATTTTGTTGCTAAAATTTTTCATTTAAATGGCATGACTTTGAGTTGGGTGAATAATTTTGTCCCTCACATAAATGAAGTAAAATGCAATTTTTGCAGATTTATTTAAAATGGAAATTTAATTTGTAAAATTAATGTTATTTTTAAATATCAGAGATATGAATAAAGATTTCCTTAGAACGAAACTATAACCTAGCTTTTATTATTTAAAAGATACAACCGTTTTTGTAGTAAACTCAGTGATGTGTGAATAATTATGTCACCAGTGTAGTTGCCGCTGACTTATAGTTTAAAACATATTTGCATTTAAAGTTAAAAAATTGACAACTTTTAAATTGATAATTTGTATATTATGAATAACTTTTTCACTTATGTTATGCAGTTTTCAGTTACTAACACTTCTCTATAACGTTTTTATATATTAATTTTTTAATATTTATTGCAAATAAAGCTTTATTTTAATTACTTTGTTTTAGTTAAATTCACTGCATTTGCACAACAAGAATAGGGTTGCATACTAGCAAATATTGCCATATCTGCCTCGTTGCCAACAAAAGAAAATAAGCAAAAACTTTATACCCCAAATACATAAATGGAAAACGCCAAAAATCGTCAGCAATTTTTTCTAAAAGTAAAAAAGTTGCAACCTCAACTATATATATATATTTGCGTGATCTGGAGAACGTCACCTTTCCACTGACACCCATTTTATCCCCGAAATCCGGGGATGAATTTAGTTATGACGTCACAATCTTCCTTTCTTTTCTTATTTTTATTCAATTACAAAATGTGGTAACACTAATTTTTTGTTTGCTTACAACCATTTTTTTATTTTAGGAATAAATGGATTTTAACTTAAGTTTGATATGAAATTAAAGTTATTTTTGCACTATTTAATATAAAATAAATGGGAGGAAAGGAATTAGTGAAGTGTTCTTCTTCTTGATTGGCGTAGTCACCCCTTACGCGATAATAGCCGAGCTAACAACAGCGCGCCAGTCGTTTCTTCTTTTCGCTGGCCAACTAAGATAAGATAAAGAATGAGGATTGCACCGCGACCTAGGGTCTATTGTGCCCTCTACTAAYTCACAGCGTCTCRCTTAGCCSCAGCAAATTGATGAATTCCAATATTCTGCTAGGTGCTAATGAGGCGATGTGATCCCTATGTAGAAACATGGATCCAAGGGCCTTAATCCTGCGTCTGCAGATTGCTGGGCAATCCATTAGCAGGTGTTCTGGAGTTTCGGA
>NW_017537151.1:61720-64188 GCF_001853355.1 Bactrocera latifrons
CTATCTCTCTGCCTCCGAGCGTTAAGTTCCTTAGGCCCGGCAGAGACCTGCGCCTCGTAAACGGGACGATGGTCGTTTTCAAGGGGTTGATGTTTAGTCCGACACTATTACACCAACCCTTGGCCAGACCTAGTCCCCTTTGTAGGAGATCGCAGAGAATACTCACAAATTTTCCTCTGGCTATAATAACAATGTCGTCCGTGAGCTGGTTAGCTGGTAAAGGTTCGTCGATCTGCCTGCTCTGTACGCATGCTGATTTGCATGCAGGGGCGCAGTTATAAGAGCYTTCGATCTTATTTCCTGGTCTATGATCTTTTCCATGATTTTTAGCAAGAAGGAGGTTAGACTGATCGGTCTAAAGGATTTAGCCAGCGAATAGTCTTGCCTTCCCACCTTCGGGATAAAGATCACCTTAGCTATCCTCCAGGGTTCAGGGATGTACGCCAGCGCCAGGCTATCTCTCATCACATCACACCTTGTACAGGCAGTASAGTCTGCTCACCTTGTTGCAGTGCTCACCTTGTTGTAGGACTCGTCGTCCACGCACAAATTCAGCCTCCAGCCTGAACCCTCCATTTTGCTGTCAACCACCCGCCAGGCCGAGGTATTGATCCCTCTGTTTTGGTTCCTGACGGGCCCCAAAGCAAACTCGTAGGGTTTCCCCTCGCATCTGAGGAGGAGTACCGTCATGCAGTGCATGACCCGTCAGCTTGCACCCTTCAGCTAGGGAGCGATCTCCCGAAGCCATTTAACGCTATCTTCGTCTTTGCAGTCGATCTGCATGAACCCGCCCTTGAAGTATAACCCAGTCCTGACGGTTGGATTCCCGTTTGCATGACCGCTATCCTGAGCCCCGCTGTTCCTCTTGCTGTTGGATGCGGTGTTTGCGCCCTTACGCACCTTCGAGGCCTGGTAGGTGCTGTTGCCTCTGACCCTGTACCTCGCGAGCTTTTTGGCTACCTCAGGAGTTCTTCCCTGCTGGAGGTGCCTAAGGTACCATTTTAAGCTGGCACCGCTCATTCCTCTCCTTCGAGGATCATCGTTGCCACCCGGAGTTCCCAATGGTGGTAGAGAGGCAGACGACCCCTGCGTCGCCTCTTTCGTTTGCGCGTGTCTCCTACTTCGCAAGATCGTTGCGACTCCTCCGGGTTGATCCTGCTTTGAGGAGTTGCGGAGTGGTCCGCTGCGCTGTTAGTGGGTGCAGTAAATGCCGTCTGTTGAGTGCCGCTGCATGAGGGTATGTCATCATCGTCTTCTCTCGCATGCTCCTCAAACAGCGCACGCTCATCAGGCGCTCATCTTGCCTGCAGCAGTACCGCTGTTGTTGTCATTGTCCATTGTCGTCTGCGTTGGTCGTTGCCTTGTTGTAGTGGACGATGTGTTTTTGGTGGTTGTTGTTGTAGTTTCGTTCATCTTGTTCGTACGACCTTAGGCTCAGCGAGGTGAGCTTTCAGGTCTATGTCTTATTAGGGGGAACTCAACCGTCCGCCGCGCCAGAGCCCCATGACGTGGTAAGGCCACCGTTACTTCCCAATTCGGCCCGGTGTTGGGAAGACTCCGTTAAAATACAGCCGAATTTACCTTCTGGCTGCAAATTATCCAATGGGCACGGGAGTCGCATAACATCCTGGATTAGGAGGTGGTAGCTCTTGGTTGCCGCACGCATGCGGCACCAGGCACGCTGCATGGGCAGTGCCAACGGACACCACCCACACCGATTGGGGGGTGCCGAATATGCCTTGCGACTTAAGCCCCTGCACCACGGCAAGGTGCCTAGCATTCGCAGGGGAACTAGATATTCCAAGTGAAGCCAGGTCCTTCTCCACTTGGTCCTTCCAACGGAGTGAAGGTCTTCCTCTTCCTCTGCTTCCCCCGGCGGGTACTGCGTCGAATACTTTCAGAGCTGGAGCGTTTTCGTCCATCCGGACTACATGRCCTAGCCAGCGTAGCCGCTGTCTTTTAATTCACTGAACTATGTCAATGTCGACGTATATCTCGTACAGCTCATCGTTCCATCCAATGCGATATTCGCCGTGGCCAACGCGCAAAGGACCATAAACCTTTCGCAGAACTTTTCTCTCGAAAACTCGCAACGTCGACTCATCTGTTTATGACATCGTCCAAGCCTCTGCACCATATAGCAGGACGGGAATTATGAGTGACTTCTAGAGTTTGGTTTTTGTTTGTCGAGAGAGGACTTTGCTTCTTAATTGCCTACTCAGCTTTTTTAATAAAGCCAAACGAACTGGGGTCTGGGAGAATTATAAAAGCAGCCTAACTGCTTACAATAAGGAGATTAGGGCTACAAAACAAGAAAATTTCAGAAGCTTCTGTGAGAACGTCTCCTCAACACCATACGCAGCTAGGCTGCACAAAGCTCTGGCCAAGGGGAAGACGAACACAGACTTAGCGATTCAAAAAGGTGACGGGACCTACACGTCAAATGCGGAGGAGAGAGCGGCGGCACT
>NW_017537151.1:66233-80629 GCF_001853355.1 Bactrocera latifrons
TCGCCTCATTAGCACCTAGCAGAATATTGGAATTCATCAATTTGCTGCGGCTAAGTGAGACGCTGTGAGTTAGTAGAGGGCACAATAGACCCTAGCTCACGGTGCAATCCTCATTCTTTATCTTATCTTTATCTTAGTAGGGTATGATGAGAGGTTATGTTGATCCGTGCTGATGCAGACTGTTGCGGAAGTCTCTTCGGGTATCAATTGGAAGTAACGTATTTGGTGCCATTGATTAAAGCTGTGCGTTCGAATGTAACAAGATAAGTGCCATTAATAAGCATTTCAGGGCCATTATCTATAAAAGCCTTGACCTTCACTCACCACCTGAGCCTAGCCAGCCACCAGCATGGATTCCGTAAAATGCACAGTACCACCACAGCACTTAGCGTCATAAACGCTAGGATAGGTCGTGCCCTCAACCAGAAACCACCCTATGAGAGAACGATCCTCGTAGCGTTGAACCTGTCAAAAGCTTTTGACACGGTCAATCACACAACGCTACTGCAGGATATTGAGAAAACCACACTTCCTCCAGGGCTCAAGAGGTGGACCATGAACTATCTGAACGGTCGCCAATCATCCGTACTATTTCGAGGCGTAACATCTAAACTGAGAAGAATTAAACAGGGGGTTCCGCAGGTTGGTGTCCTCTCCCCACTACTGTTTAACTTCTACATCGCGAAACTCCCGCAACCACCAGAGGGGGTTTCCATAACCTCGTACGCTGATGATTGTACGATATTGACGTCGGGCAATGGAATCGATCGCATGTGTTCGAAGGTAAACAACTACCTCTCCGACCTTTCTCGTTTCCTCACTCAACGGAACCTCCAACTTTCCCCTACCAAATCCACAGCGACCATATTCACGAACTGGACGAAGGAGTAYAGACTGGAACTTAATATTGCAGTCGACGGCGTCAGAATTCCGACTGTCAACAACCCTAAAATTTTAGGTGTTACCTTCGGCAGTCTGTGCTCCTTCTCTCCACACACGACTGCGATCATCGCCAAAGTACAGAGTCGCAACAAAATCCTCAAGTCGCTMGCCGGCAGCACATGGGGAAAAGACAAAGAAACGTTGTTGGCAACTTACAAGGCAATCGGCCGGCCGGTCCTCAACTATGCAGCACCCATATGGTCGCCTGGATGCAGTAGCACGCAGATGAGGAAGCTACAGACCTGCCAGAATACAGCACTCCAGACCACAACGGGATGCCTCCTAATGTCTCCCATCGAGCACCTACATAGCGAGACGCTTATGCTCCCAGTCAAGGAGSATAATGAACTCCTCTCCAGGCAGTTCCTGCTAGGATGTTTTCGCAGAAATCACCCTTGCAGTCATTTGCTGGGAGCGGAACCGCCTCCTAGGAGCATCAGGAGGTCATTCCTTGATCACGTCGACGACATCGAACAATACGCCGACAGGACCTCGGACGCTACAGACTTCCGACGGGCACTGACCGCGATTCACAGTGGAGCCATCAACACCTTCACCGACTCCCTCCCCGTGAATGGCGTACTTGGAGTCAARTCACCACCCATAGCAGACRAAGAGCTCGAGTTGCCGCGAGAAACGCGAGTGACCCTTGCGCAACTTCGTTCTGGATATTGTAGCAGGTTAAACTCCTACCTATCCAGAATAGACCCAGACATACCCAACGTATATCCTGCATGCAACGAGTCTCCGCATGACACTGACCACCTCTTTGCATGCCCAACCAACCCCACCCATCTAACACCCTTTTCCCTCTGGTCCGACCCCGTCGAAACAGCACGTTTCCTGGGCGTCCCGTTAGATGACATCGACGACAACACAGATAGCTATCACCATCCCAACGGGGACTGATAACCGTTAAAACAACAACAACAACATTGCATCGTTTATCAAAACTATACCATCGTCGACGACGACAATGGGAGATAAGTAGTGTTGTTATAACGGCAGAATTCTGCCCAGTTGACAGTCCTTGGCCGGATAAAAATCCGGGTCCGTTCCGGTTTTCGTACACCCGACTGTCGTGGGAACGGACTCCATGAACAATGGAAGATAAGTTGTTGTTGTTGTTGTAACGGCAGAAATTCTGCCGAGTTGACAGTCCTTGGCCGGATAAAAATCCGGGTCCGTTCCGGTTTTCGTAGACCCGACTGTCGTGGGAACGGAGTGGGAGATAAGTCGCTGGGCTTGGTGGCACAGTGTGCTACAGCGCCGGAGTGTAGACTTTGAGCGCAGGTTCGAGTTTCGGCCTCTTTACGTTACCATTAGCGTATCAATGCAGGATATAACAGCAGTAATGTTGCCTCCACAGTCAGCTATAATGTTGTCCGCAAATGCAGTATACGGCCAGCATGCGATACGGGAAAAATAGTAATCTTCTTACATAATAACTTAGGTCTAGGAAAACTGATAATAAAACTTACAATTTCCTTACTTGCTAAAACCTGAACTATAGCTATGCTAAACAATTGGCTTATTGTAACTCCTGTGAAACTCTCCTTCACAACCGCCTCCAAATCATCTGCATCGATAATAGCAGGGTTTATCATATTAAATTTTGCCAGTGTGATTGCAATTATTAAATTTTTAATCTCTAGTGTTAAAATTCTGTTTCTAGCCAAAAGTGTTTCATAGAGGTGCGATGAATCTATTTCTTCCCTTTTTTTTTACATCGAGAATCTTATTGTCCGTATTCGTGAGGGTGTTAATCTGCTCCTGAGTTCTGGAATTGATGACGATCTGCCTATTGTTTGACTGTATTAGCTCCTGCTGCGTTAGTCTTGTTTGTAGTAAGTCATTGAAGTCAGGCGTGCCGGCTATTACATTCAGGGCGGAGCCCAAGAAATTTAGGCTCCGATCATGCCTATGGTGTACTCCTAACGTCCCTAATAAAGTACGTAAATGCCTGGTGTCTACTTCTAGGATCTTCCTCATGTGTGATTGTGGGAAGACGCTAATCAAATCTGTGGTTTCTTGAATGTGTTGTCCATATTCCGTTAAGTTTGATATATGCCTTATGTACCTCGTCTCGTTCCAAATTACTGCAGTACCGTCTACGATCGGTATGTAGTCCGCGTGCGAGTAGTCCGCTAATTTGGAAGCTGTCAGCGGGGCCCAAGTCAAAAATGCGAAGACGGGCGGATGCCTGAAATTCAAAATAAAAACTATGTAAAAAAGGTATTATGTCGAGAGTTTCACTTGAGGTTGTCCTTGTGGACCACCCTCCCTTTAATAAGAACGGTTGTTCCTAGATCAGCGTCTATTCTTTCCTCGACGTACAGTGGAGTGACCTTGTCGCCCAGTCTCTTGTTGGACCTTACTAGGACCTTTTCTCCAACTTCGAAGATTCTATTTTTTCGGTAAGCATTACTCCTCTCAAGCTGTTTCTGTTGGGCTTTCTCTAGTCTGGCAGCAATATCCGAGAAAATGTGTAAGCTGGTATGGATAACCTCAATCGGCTTCATGCCCGTCACTGAATGGAATGTCCTATTATATTCCACGGCGGCGTGAAGAAAGAGTTCAACTACGTCTTGTATCTGTCTTTGCAGTTTTAGACATCTGGCGATTTCCACGAGGGTGCTGTGGAATCTTTCCACTTGTCCGTTTGTGCAACGGTGGCGCATTTACCACATCGGTGTCGTATTGGTTTTTCAGCAATGATCTAATTGTATCTGAATTAAATGAAGGTTCGTTGTCACAGTACACAGTTTCTATTTTTGGAAAAATGTTAATGATTTGCAAAACGCCCGCCTTTGCGTCTGCAGTAGTGCGTGACGCCACTGGCTGAACGAAGGCAAACTTGGAGAACTTGTCTATGGCTGTTAAAAAGTGTTTTCCTGCAGTTGAAAAGATGTCAATGTGGATCAATTCTTCTACACGGGAAGGTATAGGCGTAACGCTGATTTCTTGCTTCTTTGGATGCCTATCATACTTCGCCTTTCCACACACCTTGCAGTTTACTACAATTTCTGCCGCAATTTTGCCCATTTTCGGCAAATAGTAATCGAGTAGAATCTGCTTTATATTCTCCTGGGCGGCTCTATGTGCCCTATTATGCTCCATCGTTAATATCTCCTTTTGCTCGTCTTTGCTAACAGCATCTGTTACCATGTTCTTGCAGTGCCAGAATTTGGTGGCAGGGAAAACTCTGACCAAATCAAGGTCAGGTAGAAGACTCTTCTATACCTATCTGATTCCTGAAGCAATTCAGGGGCTTATCGGTAGATTCAATCACATAAGTTAAAGATACTTCACTGTGTGCAGTCGCTGCATCGGATTGTGCTGACTCCTGTAAAACGTTAATACTTTGACGCGATAATGCGTCTGCAACGTGGTTTTCTTTCCCAGGTTTGTAAAATACCTTTGCGCCACTCTTTTCAATTCGCGCTTTCCAACGTTTTATCTTGGAATTTGGGTTTCTATCCGAGACCGCGAAAACTAGAGGTTGATGATCTGTATAGATTCGTATGTCACTCTTACCGTAGAGGTAGTGCCGGAGGCTGTCCAAGGCCCAAACGATAGCTAATAGTTCCCTTTCGTTTGTCGCGTAGTTTATCTCCCTATCCCTCAGCGTCTTCGAGATCATTGTTATGGGTCTATTTTTCTGAGATAATACTGCGCCTACGCCACTTGTGGAGGCATCAGTAGTTAAATCGAATGGTCTTGAAAAATCTGGGTAATGAAGAATAACATCTTTGGAAGCAAGAATATTTCTAAGCTTATCGAACGCAGCCGTCTGGATTTCATCAAATGATACCGGGATATTTTTTGAACGGAACTTGCTAACTCTTCCGCTCTCACCTTTTAACAGGCTTGTTAAGGGTCTTGCTATTGCCGCGAAGTCCTTTATAAAGCACCTATAATAACTCGCCAATAAAGGATCTCAGCTCGAACAAGTTGCTTGGTTGCTTAAAGTCTCTGATTGCCCTGACCTTTTCTGAGTATGTATGTATCGAAATTAAGGACCGTGTTGAATGATGCTAAAACTGCATCAGCCGATCCCCTAATTCTGTTGCGAATTATGAGGACTGCTTGGTAGTGTTTTGAACTATCCACACAGGTTTTAAATATATCATAGGCGGCCATAGCTGCCTGCCGCCAGGAGACATATTGCTCCTGTGAACCATCGAACTCTGGAAGTGATGTAACTGCATCTAGGCCTTCGTGATATTCTACCCGATCTATGATTTTTATTGACTCGTAAGTCTTAATTTCAGCAGTTGCCACAGTTGTGGCTTGAAACTGGTGTGTAAGCTGCTCTAGCTTACTTTCAAAGTCTTTCCTTTGTAATTGTAGTGCGGCGCTGACGGCCGCATTGATAATACTCTGGAGTTGTTGTTCATTCATGTCGTGTTCGCGCCTGAGACGTTTGCTTGTCAAAAGTTGGTTGTCAAGTCTGTCCAACAGTTCACTAGTTTCAATTTTGCTCATGCAAGGTAGTTAAGATGGCAGGGACGGGTAGCGGACGTAAGTGTACAAAAACAAAACAAAAAAAATAACCAAAAATGGGAAACAGGAGTTCAAAGTACAACCCTATTTGTTACAACCACACTAACCACTAATTGTCAAAGAAGAAAGAAAAAAGTTTCACTTACATAATTTATCGGTGGTTTCTTGATTCCTCTTCCTCCAGTTGATGGTGATGGTGGTAGTGGTGCTTTCTTCGTGGGTTTCTTCCAGTTGGGCGCCAGTTCTTTTTGATCAGCTTTCTATAACTCTTTTGTGGTAGCGACGGTGTTGTCGACTACCCAAAGTTATATGTTTCTTGAAACGTAAGTTATTTTTGATCAGCCTTCTATAACTCCTTTTGTGGAAGTGACAGTGTTGTCGACTACCCAAAGTTATATGTTTCTTGAAATGTGCTACCACGTTGAGTTTCTTACTAAAACTGATTTATTTGTTAATTTGTAAGCTTACAGATAGCCTACCATTCTTACCGTCCCTGCTGCCGTTAGCGTCGGTCTTTAATTGCTTCCACAAGCACTTCTCATGTGCCATGCTCTTGCGTTGCACTGATCATCGAATTACAACAGCTGACCAAACATTTAATTTGATCGCGGAACTGCAGCACGTTAACTACTGTTAACTTATATATACATATACATATATATATATATATACAGTACATATATGTATATATTCATATGAAAGAACTCAAGACGCCCAGGTATAGATCCGACCAGGGTTATTTTACTGAAGCGCGGTCCAAAGCCGCCAAGGCGGAAAGGATAGATAGATATAGATACATAACTGAGGAATGCACTGCGACCTTAGGTCTATTGTGCCTTCTCCTAACTCACAGGGACTCGCTTAGCCCCAGCATATTGATGAAGTCCAGTATTCTGCTGGGTGCTAGCGAGGCGATGAGATCCCTATCCGGAAACATGGCTCCAAGGGCCTTCGACCTGCGCCTACAGACTGCAATGCAGTCGATTARCARSTGCTCCGGGGTTTCAGGGTCCCTGTCGCAAAACCGACAGTTGGCGCACGATGATAGGTACATGTTAGCTAAGCGCCTTTTCAGCTTGCAGTGGCCGGTATAAAATGTAACCAGGATCCTGAGTTTGTCTCTTGGGAAGTTAATTAACGATTAACCTCTTTTGCTTATACCCCCCAACTAGCAGCTTGGCATGGCGCATGCCGTGCGCTCGCTGCCAATACCTTTCCCTGCACACTCTTTCTTCCTTGCGGAGCAGCTCCTTCACAGTGTGGGGACCCACCGCAATGAATGGTTCCGGCCCAACCATACTGGTGAAGGCTGCGGAGCAGGCTAGCTCGTCAGCAAGTTCGTTGTCGGCTATGCCCCTGTGGCCGGGCACCCAGATTAGGTGCATCTGGTTCTTTGCAGCTAGATTGTTCAATCGTTCTCTGCACTCCTGCACCAATAGCGATTTGACCTCGTAGGAGGAGATCGCTTTTAGTGCCGCTTGACTATCGCTAAGTATAGCTATGCATGCGCTCGTTGCGGTGGAGGTTTATCTCTATACACCGACTTATAGCCAGGACTTCAGCCTGAAAAATACTCGGAAAGCTTCCCATCGGGATGGAAAGCTTGGTACGCTGGCCTACAATACCTGCACCTATTCCTTCCGACGTTTTTGAGCCGTCGGTGTACCACCTCAATGTACTATCCCTTAGCATTTGCTCAAGAGTGGGGTCGTACCACTCATTCTTGCTGCCGAGGGTAACCTTAAACCTTTTCGTGAAATGAGTTGATTTAGTAATGCCGTCCTTTGGGAGGAGGGCAATAGGAATGTCGTCACTTATCCTCTCCGTCATCTGAGACGAGATTATCTTGCTCTTGCCGCCCTCTGCTGTTATCTGCAGAATTGAGTGCTTGGCTACTTGACCTATCATTATATGGAGCGGTGTAAGTTCCAGCGCCCGTCGTGCAAACACATGCTAGCCGCTGAAGCTTCGATAGTCGGGTTACGCCCAGGAGGCCCAGGACACCGCCCCGTATGTAATTATAGGTCGCACAATCATGGTGTACAACCACCTAACGATCTTTGGCTTACAGCCCTAGGATTTACCCGCCAGCCGTTTGCACACCATTAACGCTTTTGTAGCTTTGACCAGCGTTTTGTTCACATGCTGCTTCCACCGCAGGGTAGAATCCAGCGTAAGACCCAGGTATTTAACCTTGCTAGTCATCTCGATCTCTCTGCCCCCAAGTGTGAGGTTCCTCAAGCCCGGTAGGGACTTGCGCCTTGTGAAAGGGACTATGGTTGTATTTGTGGGGTTGCTGTTTAGTTCCACTCCTCTGCACCACCCCTTTGCCAGATTTAGATCCCGTTGCACTAGAACACAGAGAGTATCGCGCTGGTCGTAAAAGTCCCGTGATTTCTTTTGATGGCTAGCTCCGTGTTAGTCTTCCCACTAGCCAGAGCCTTGTGCAGCCGCGCCGCTTCTGGTGTGGAGGAGACCTTTTCACAGAAACTCCTGAAGTTCGTTTGTTTTGCTGACCTAATCTCCTTATTGTAGAGGGTTAGGTAGCTCCTGTATTCTTCCCAGACCCCTGTACGTTTTGCCTTGTTGAATAGGCTAAGTACTCTTTTCCTGAGGTCTGCAAGCTTCTTTGCGCCTATCTGTGGGCACTATTAGGGGGCAGCTACCGTTGTAAGCGTTAGTGATAGACCCGTTCAGTGCCAGCACTCTGCTTTCTATTCCCGAGCCGGTAACGCTATCATCGGTCAGCCTCTCCCTATTTAGTTCAGCCTGCAGCATTACCCTGAAGGCACTCCAGTTTGTCCGTCGAGGGTTGCGTCTTGGGGGGAAGTTGCCTGACCTCAACCTTCAGTGCTGCAATTCTGTGGTCCGACAGGGAGGGCTCCGTTGAAACCCTCCACCTTGAGACCCATCCATTTGCATGCTCGTTGCTGAAGGTGATGTCCAGCACCTCCCTCCTGCTTATAGTTATAAAGGTGGGTTTGTAACCCACATTTTCGATAGCTAAGTTACTACCTGGTACATATTCTAATAAAGACTCACCCCTTGTGTTGCAGTCCGTGCTTCCCCATTCAACATGGTGAGCGTTCGCTTCCCATCCGATAACGAGGGGTAGCCTGTGCTTCTTGCAGTACTCCACTAGCCTTACCACCACTTCAGGGGGTGCTACAGCTGCCTCCCATGGGAAGTAGGCTGATGCCAGGACGAAGTTTCTGCCTTTCCAGTCTCTGGCCCGTACCGCCACCAAGTCCTGCGTCAGGAACTCTGAAATACAGAAAAAGTCGGCATTATTCCTGACTACTATGCATGCTCTTGGACGCTCACTAGAGAGATCCCAGATTACCTTGTTGTGTACCATCTTGAGGCCTTTGACCTCACCTTTGTAGACCCAAGGTTCTTGGATCAGCAGAAAGCCCAACTTAACCGGTGTGAACCTGCTCGCTATGACTGCCGAGGCCCCCGCCGCGTGATGCAGGTTCACTTGGCAACTTCCACGTCGACGGCCATTATAGTATTGGCTCGAAGGGGGGCATGTCTGCATCCCCTCCGTCGTACGCACTGCTGTCCTCCTGGTCGCCTAGTCCCTCGAGGAGTTCCTGGGTGGAGGGTAACCCGGCTTCCTGGGCAGCCGGGACGTCAGTTGTTGCGACTAGCGTAGTCAGCTCTGCGCTCACGCCCGGTTGTTTTGCCACGTCGTCCACCTGCATCCTCTCCACCACCTTGCTTGCCACCGTTGTGTCCTGCTTGGGTCCGCTGCCGCTCGGCTGAGTGGCAGCCTTCTCCGCTTCCTTGCTCCCTGTGGTCACAAACTTGTGCGGCCTCATGACCACCATGCTAAACCTGTAAAACAAGCGGAAGCTTGCAGCACGGACGTACCTGTACGATTCGTCATCAATGTACAGGTACAATCTCCATCCACGTAGATCACCGTTTTCCTCTACCTGGCTGCTGACTATGCGCCACGCCGCGATGCTAAGGCCCGGTTCTGATTCTTAATCAGCCCCAGGGCAAACTCATACGGCTTGTCATCGCTGCGGGGGAGGAGGTGTGGTGTGCCTTCCCGTCACCCCGCATTTCGGTCAGTGATACACTAACCTGGCCACGGTCCATAGACCGGCTGCCATGCGCACACACGGACGTAGTCCTGCCACTCTACTTTGTGGGGGATGACCCGGTATCTACGTATCTCCTTTTGGCCAGGGATTCCGCCGCTTCCGGGGTCATCCCGTCCCGGAGGTACCGCAGATACCACTTGAGGCAGGCACCGCTCATGGCCTTCCTACGAGGGTCATCGCACCCGCCTGGTTTATCGGCTTTTGGGAGGATCTCTGCCCTCCCCTCCTGCGCCTCCTTCTTCTCCTGCGTGCACCACCGGCCTCTGCCCGATGAGACTCACCCGAGTCTGAGTGACTGGGCCTGTTTCGGGGGGCCTTGGTGGTGCATTGGGCTGCATCCGCGGACATAGTCGCTACTGCACGCCGGGGGCCGCTGCAAGAGCTAGTCCGCACCACCCAAACCGGTTGGGGGGTGCCGAGTATGCCTTGCGACTAAGCCTCTGCACCGCGGCAAGGTGCCTACCATTAGCAGAGGAAATTTAGATATATTTGGATATATGGTCTCATGTCGTTCAATGCTTTTTTTGGCGACCTATTACGTAAAAACACTGCAGTAACCAATTTGTAAGAACACGCTACGTATCATTTCAATAATTGTTCGATTTGCTTTTTTTTCAACACCATAATGTGGTGAAGTATTCGGAACCGTTGACTGTTTTTTTTTGTTGCACTTACTTTAAAAGGTTTTAAATTGTATATTAACGAATTCTCGACCATTATCACTATGAATCGATTCTTCTTCTTTTAGTCTGCCTTTGCTTTTAAATATTCTTCTCTTGATTGTAAATAATACACAAATGTACGTCAAGTTTTATTGTCTATAAAACTCTAGAAATAACGCCAGCCTCCTAACCTAACCGATTACTTTTAACAAAAAGTGGCATTAACCGAGCGATTCTGTACCCTGAATTGAAACGATTTTACAATTCAGTACGTGACAGTCACAAAAATCTCTCAATCGAAAACGAACAGGTCTAAACAGCTCTTACATTTTATTATTTACAGATGTGTTGAATGAATGAATGAAGGTGAGGAATGCACCGCGACCTTTGGCCTATTGTGCCCTCTCCTGACTCACATTGACTCGCATAGCCCCAGCGCATTAATGAAGTAAAATAGACTACCAGGTGTTAGCGAGGCAATGCGATCTTTATCCGGAAACATCATTCCAAGGGCCTTAGTCCAGCGTCTCCAGACTGCTGTGTAGTCAATCAACAGATGCTCCGGGGTTTCAGATTCCCTGTCGCAGAAACGGCAGTTGACGTAAGCTGATAGGCCCATGCTGTGCAGATGCCTATTTAGCTTGCAGTGGCCAGTGTACCATGCGTCTAGTAGCCTGAGCTTGTGCTTGGAGAGGTTTATTACATCTTTGAACCTTCTCAAATTGTATCCTCCCATTAGCAACTTTTCATGTCTCATACCATGAGTTTGTTGCCAATGCTCCTCCCTGCCCACTCCTTCTTCCTTGCGGAGCAGCTCCTTCATGGTATGAGGAGCCACCCCCGTAAAGGGTCCTACCATCTTGGTGGAGGCTGCGGAGCGGGCGAGCTCGTCCGCCAGCTCGTTACCGGCTATACCTCTGTGACCAGGTACCCAGATTAGGTGTACCTGGTTTCATTCCGCAATGTTGTTCAGCCTTCCCCTGCACTCCTGCACTAATAGTGATTTGATCTCGTAAGAGGAGATCGCTTTTAGCGCCGCTTGACTATCGCTGAGAATGGTCTCATTGCGATAGTTGCGATGGAGGTTTATTTCTAAACACCGGCTTATGGCAAAAACTTCTGCCTGGAAAATGTTCGGGAACTCTCCCATGGGTATGGAGAGGTTAGTGCGTGGGCCCACAATCCCTGCGCCGATTGCCTCCAACCATTTTCGAACCATCGGTGTACCACCTCAAAGCGCTGTTCCTCAACATCAGCTCGAGGTTGGAGTCGTTCCATTCGTCTTTACTGCCGAGGGTGACCTTAAACATTTTCCTGAAGTTAACCACTTTGGTAGCTCTGTCCCTCGGGAGGAGGGCCAATTGTATATTGCCCCTTGTTTTTTCCACCCGCAGGGTCGAGACTACCTTGCCTTTTCCACGCCCTTCTGACGTTATTTACAGAAGGGTGTATTTGGCTACCAGACCGATGACCAAATGAAGCGGAGTAAGTTCAAGCAGAACCTCCAGTGCTGCCGTTGGACAGGTGCGCATTGCATCCGTCATGCAGGAACAGGCCAGCCGCTGTAGCTTCAACAGCTTAGTCTTACTTTCTCGCCAGCCGATTGCACACCATTAAATCTTTTGTCGCCTTGGCCAAGGTCGGGTTTACATGCTGTTTCCACCTTAGACTAGAATGGGAACGTGGTCGCCGGTGGCAGTGCCTGTCCAGTTCTGCTTCCGCCTGGCTGATCCACCACCTCGTCCACCTGCATTACTGCTACCTCCGGGGCTGCCACAGTCACTGCCTGTTTTTCGATGACCCTGCTTTGGTGGGTCGTAAGCATAGGTCAAACACGTTGGTACATATAATGTTTCCCCCGAAACATAAGCCACCGCCAGAATCAAATCTGCAATTTTGTTATCCCAAGCCTGTACAGCGATCAGGCCCCGTGTTAGGAACTCTGAAATACAAAAAAAAATCTATATAGGTCTTTCGACAGAGAGATCCCAGGTTACTTTGTTTGCTTCCGATTTGAGGCCTCTGATTTCCCTTTTGTAGACTCAAGGTTTCTGCGAACTCATATGGCTTGTCTGCACAATAGGGAAAAAGATCCCACTTTGCATAGAGGACGGGCCCTTTCCAGCGGAAAGATCTCCTTTAGCCAGTTAGCAGTCCTCTCGTCCTTAATATTTCTCCTCTAAAATACACACCAAGATAGAATACTGCATATCCAAACCCCCCATATATAGATTGACCTCCGTTCACGAAATTTTTCGGCTACCTCTTCTCTCTTGAAGTGCCTTAGATACCATTTCAGGCTAGCACCGTTCATACCCTTTCTGCGTGCATTATCCTGCCCTCCGGGATAGCCAGCTGGTTAAGTGGGCTGGTTGAACGATAGAAATATATCATTCTCCAAACTGAAAGAAAAAACGTTAAAATCGTTTAGATATGGCATTCTGGCTTACTGAGGCATTTGTACGCGAAATTGTGCCTAAACTAGAAATCCTACTGAAGTAAAAAACTTCTAAAATACCGAAAGTTACAACGGAAATAAAAAAACAGAGTATTTTTTTTCAAATTGTTAGAGATCTTAATGCAAAATTAACTGAATTGTATTTCAATAGCACAAATTGTAAAGTAATCGCTTAATATTGTCAAGATTAGCTGGTTTTGCCATCGTGACATACTAGTGCCAGAAGGAGATAAGCTCTGAGTTTCATTAGAATACCTCACAGATTAACAGATATTGTATTTGGTAGTAAGTCCATCTAAAGTTCGCAAACACTGATTGGGGAAACTTTAGTATACCCGATTTCAGGGTTAACAGTGGTGTGGTTGGATAGAGCTGATGCTCCAGATTATGAAAATATATAATTATTGCCGCCGCAAACGTATATCTTGCAATTTCTCGATTTCTTGTAATTATTTCTTTCATATTATGCACTTTTTATACACTTACACTTCACTACATTGCTTCTACATATTTATTTTTCACTAATTATTTAGATATTTGCTTAAAATAAGCATTTTATATTTAACACAAATTTCATTACATGCACAATAACAAAAGTATTCCCTGTTGACAGATAATAAGTGTTGCCACAATTACACATACATCAAACGAATAAAAATTAATATAAAAAGTCATACGCAGGAAACAATACCTGAAATAAATTTTCCATTATAATAAAAAAAAGTTTTAAAGCTTATAAGTATGTTCAATTGAAATAAAAATTTAACGAAGGGATCATAATGATTATTTGCAGTAAATATACTCATAAATGAAATTGGAAAAATCTTCAAATTATTATAATTGTCTTTAATAAAAAACCGTTTAATTACGCGCCACTGGGACTCGATGCGTTTAGAGTGGGTCTTCTCCTCTGCGACGATCGCTGTGATTAATCCGTCGGTGCTCATACCCGTGACTGGATAAACAGTCGTATACCTTAAAACAATCAGTACATATAATACTACCTTTTGCCACGTGCTTCTCTATCAAAGGTATGAGCACTTCAGCAGACCTGATTAAGGCCTCCATTTGTTGTTGCTCTCATTTGAAGCAGTGTATGTTTGGCTACCTGATCGATTATTAGTTGAAGCGGTGTAAGTTCTAGCAATGACCGACACGCAGATGGAGCATAGTTGTTGCAGCTTCGATAGTTGAAGGCTTTTCGAAGTCTGCGATGCTTTTGAGACGCCAGCCACATTCATACGTGATTATCGGTCGCAGGATACAATACAATTCTTGGCTTGTAGTCCCATCGACTGCACCATTAGCCCTTTAGTAGCTCTCACTATGGTCAGGTGCACATGCTGCTTTCACCGCGGAGTGAAATCCAGGGTGAGGGCATCATCTTCACCTCTATGTTCTAAGGGATAGGTTCCAGAGGCCTGGCAGGGACCTACGTCTCGTAAATGGAACGATATCTGTTTTCGAGGGGTTGATGTTCAGCACAACACCATTGCACGTTCCCTTATCCAAACTTAATCCCCTTAGTACGATTCTCTAGCTAAAATTACAATGTCATCCGGATATTCTTGACGGGGGCCCATGGTCAGTAATCAAGTAGGTCGTACCCTGTGGATTGCCTGTTGTTGTTGTTGTAACGATTATCAGTCCCCGTTGGGATGGTGAGGGTTATCAGTGTTGTCGTCGATGTCATCTAACGGGAGGCCCAGGAAA
>NW_017537151.1:85644-94173 GCF_001853355.1 Bactrocera latifrons
TAAATGCATTTATTTTTCTTCTTGCACTTGTCCAAAGGAAAGGAAAGTTCCTATCAATGAACAACCATTTCTCTTGGACCAGAGAACCAGAAGAATTAGTCGCATTGGAAGTCTTGATCTACCTGAAACAAAAAGGATTACAAAGAAAAATGAACGTAAAGAAACGTCATTCAACATCAACACTTACCAGAAAAGTATCAGCTAGAACCTTTCAGATCAGCCAGATTCTCATACAGACGACAACAATGTAGGTGCGTCGCACATGGATTCTTCCATAAACAATGCTGATGATGAATTTTCTCTTCCATCCTATAAAACGAAACAAAACACAATAGTATTAGAACACACGCTTTAGCTGCCCAAAGATTTGGAGTAAGTGATAGAGCAGCGGCCTTGATTGTTTCATCTGCTTTTCTGG
This sequence comes from Bactrocera latifrons, assembly GCF_001853355.1. Classification (NCBI taxonomy): domain Eukaryota; kingdom Metazoa; phylum Arthropoda; class Insecta; order Diptera; family Tephritidae; genus Bactrocera; species Bactrocera latifrons. The sequence goes on from NW_017537151.1 coordinate 86,063, forward strand.
ATGCCAAAAAAGCAGGTTTAATAACAGAAGATCAGGCTAGCTTTGTCACTGACAAATGCAAGATTAATCGGGCAAAAAAAAGTGTTGGAGTTAAGCTCCAAAACACCGAAAGTATTGACTCTGTATATGGGCTGTGTTTTGACGGCCGCAAAGACATACATACACAAAGGCATACACTTACACAAGTCAGCAAAGGTGAAAAGTACTAACGCGGCACTGTCAAAGAGGAACATATTTCTCTTATAGCGGAACCTGGTTGTCATTACTGTGGCCACGTCACCTCTCCTTCCGGGTCAGCTGAGGACGAGACGCAAGCTATATGGCAACATTTACAAGACAATTCAGTTGATGTGGAACATCTAGAAGTTGTCGGTGCTGATGGCACCAACACGAACACAGGTTGGAAAGGTGGAATCATTCGGAAACTAGAAGAAAGAATAGGTAGGCCATTACAGTAGGTTGTTTGTCTTCTACATTTCAACGAACTTCCATTTCGTGCTCTTTTCGAACACATAGATGGTGTCTCAAAGCGTCCAAATACATTCTCTGGCGACATAGGTAAACTGCTCCCTGATTGTGAGAAGTTGCCTGTTGTCAAATTTGAAAGTTTTCCATCCTTCCAATTAACTTCTGAGGTTATTAATCCGACACAACTTAGCACAGTCGAAGCTTATCTCTATAAAATATCAGAAGCTGTTATTTCCGGTCAATGTTCCTCAGATTTAGCGTCGATGCATCCAGGTAACATATGCAAATCTCGCTGGCTCATCTATGCAAATAGAATTCTGAGATTATACATTTCTACTGACAACAAAGGAAATAAAGATTTTGGTCACGTACATACTTACAGTTTACTCACCTTTGTGGTTCTCAATAAGATTCAACAGTTCAATCAGAGATGGCTCGCGCCATCTCTATGCTGCAATTCAAAGCGAGATACTTACCTGCTAAACTGCGCAATGTTATCGATTCATCCATCCAACAGAATTCTTTCTTTGCGCTTCCAGAAAGCATTCTCCTTATTATGATGACTGACGAACGGATAGAAGTCAGAAAGTTGGCCCTTGACCGTCTTCTAGCAGCCAGAGAAGCAGAGTCTGACACTGTAAATGGAAGGGTTARATGTAATAAAGTGCCAAAGCTGAATTTCAAAGCTAATAATTATTACGATATGATTAACTGGAAGACTATTACCTTGACTGTTCCACCAGTTMTTTGTTCAGTTTCTAAYGAAGAACTCATAAAAGGGCTGTCGGGTGACACTGCAGAAGTATGGAAATTTAGTGAATTCCCCTCTCACACCGCGGCAGTCGAGATAACCGTCAAACTGGTGACAGAGGCATCTTCCAAAGTTATTGGCCCCCAATCTCGTGATCGTTTTATACGCTCTCCGCTCCGAGATGCGTATTTCAGGCGCTAGGTAGACAATTTCACGATTTTAGGCGAATTTCCGAAATTTCAAGGCCGGAGTTGGGGTTGAAGATGCAATCCGATCTCAAAACAAAAAGTTGCATTGGAATCAGGAAGTACTAAGGCAACTTTTCCGCACTATTAGAAGTCCCGAATCGACCCACCCTAACGATAAGTAATCCAATTAGTGTTCTTTGTAACACGTTTGATAAAATGTTGCGTGACCTCTACCTTCTGCCGGAATCTTACGATGCTGTGTGATTAAAGGTTCTGATGACACCCTTCACTGTGAGATCAGGTCAGTTATAAGTTCGATACTCAAGTGTTAAATATTCATGTAATAATAATTTTTTTATTTCACTTCCTCTTGTAATATATGTATTTACTGTGACTAATGTATATTAGTTAAGAGTACAGGCAATTTTGCCTTTTCAACTTAAAAATTACTTCAGAATGAGCTATGATATGTTACTATAATTAATATAGTTTTGCTAGGGGAAAAAATTTACAAAAGACCCTTGCAGAATATTGTCTATTGAATATTAATTCATTAATATGAGAGTGCGTGGAATTCTCACAGCGATCGTTAAATCTTCTCTTTGTCGGGACAATCTATCTGCCACTAATTCAACGTTAGATCTGTCATGTACCTCCGAGGTAGAAAAATGCCATGGTAGGTTGAAAATTATTTTTAATATTTTATTAAGGGTCACTTGAAGTTTGTGGATGCGGGAGTTTGCGATATCGGTTCATACGGTGCCCCATAAAAAACCACAGGCTGGAAAATATACCCGAATAGATAAATTTTGTTGGTTATACTAAGTTCTGATCTTTTGTTTATATATGGGTATACCGATCGTATTAGTATGTTAGTTTTTTTTTAATGATGTAAAGCACGTGGTATTTGAAACTAAATATCTAACAGCCTTTTCCCAGTTGACATCGAAAGAATTAAGTGAAATATAATTTGTTGGGAGATGTTTGAAGATGCTTTTACGCTTCCTCGTTAAAAAATTACTAAAGTCTGGCCAGTATTAACCAGTATTTTACATTTGTTAAAGTAAGAGCTGCAATGAAGCCTGAGCAAAGTATTGCGGTGTCGTCCGCGAAAATAGAGCTGTGCTTTTACTTAGAGGTGGGTAATCAGAAGTAAAAATGTTATACAACAATGGAGACAGCACGAACCTTGGAGACAACCAGCATTAATGTCAATTTCGCGAGACTGCGCTTCGCCCGATCGGTTGGTCAAAAAGAATTGTATAATTTTAATATAAACTAAGAGAAATTTCGAGAGCACCATTTTGTACAAGTGCATGTTGTGCCAAACAGAATTGAATGCAGCTTTGATATCTAGTAAAATCATACCAGTGGATTTATAGTTTGTAAAATTTGTTTTATGATTATTTTTAAAGGGTAAAAGGTGTTATGTTCACGTCGGAAACCAAATTGCACTGGCAAGAGCACTTCATTGTCTTCCATGAAGGTCGACAGTATTTCTTTTACAAGTATTTCAAAGATTTTACTTACTAATGACAACAAACTTATTGGGCGATATGACGTTGGGCATTCTGACAGAAAATAGCATAAACGAAGACATTCGTTTATAATTCTTGTGAGATACTTTAATCCAATTCGAGGCAGGGCCTTGAGGCACAGATTTTGTATATTATCTAATCCTGGCGATTTAGATGTTTTAAGATATATGATAATTGAGATCTCGGAGATATTTGTTGAAAATGTCTGTTCGGAGGTTATGTTTGAGAGTCTAAATCGCTCACAAATTTTTTGACTTCTGATTTGGTTGCCCGATCGCTAAGTAAGGTTGTTAGAGTGACACTGATTCATTTTAAATGTATGAGCAAAAACGTGCACCTTGTGTGCAAAAACAGCAAGCATTTTGTCTTAATGTTGATATACTAGAAAGTTTCTTCTTGATCACTTTAGATAGTTTCCAAAATAGAGAAAAATTATCTTCTAACGGTGCTAAATGATTGTGCCAATTTTCATTTCTGAGAACAAAAATCTTACAATAGTAATCTAACTAGGAAGAGAATGACCGTATTTCTGCATCTCAACCAATTCCGCCCGTATCGATTTCTACGTTTTATAAGTGCAATAATAATTTTGGGCAAGTTGCTTTGTGTGACAGTAGACACTCATTTTTAGAATACTACTTGCTTTGGCACAACAAATTGTTTCGTTGAAGTTGTTTATTAACATATCAATATCGTCTGTATTTCTGACCACAGCTTGATCAATGCAATTTAGGTGCATATTAACCAGTTTACCAAATTTTACCCAGTTGGCATAGTAATATTTTTAGTGAGCTAAAATTTGTGTGAAAAAGAGTTTGCACTGGTAGGTGATCGGATCCTAAATCGTTTATTGCCTTAGGAAACATTTGGGTTGGTTTGTTAAAAACAGATAGATTAGAAGATCTGCTGCGACTATTAGCAGGCACGTAGGAGTGTACTGTTGAGTATAACACACTGATACCTCTTAATGAAGAATGATCATGTATGTATATCATGAGCTATGGCGAAAATTAAAATGTCTTCCTAATAGATACTTTCCTGTAACTCGAGTGAGCAGCTTTAAGTCATTTTCAAAGATATGTTTAAGTTCATGGCTTGATTGGCCTCCAGGGAGATAGCAGCAGTGGATTGAAAAAGAATTACCTGTGGGGCAAAGTACATTAGTACCAATGCATTCTATAGTTTTTGTGGTCAGAAGGGGCAAAAGGGAATGGCGAATAGATCTTTTGATATGATTATGGCTACTCCTACCCCCTTATTGTTAGTTCTATCATTTCTGAAAATATATGAATTGTTTTTTTTTTTATAGAAATTTTGTCATTTAGTCACGTTTCAGTTTTAGCCAAATATCAATATTTCTATTAATGATGAAATTGAAAAGCTCATCTTTTTTACTTCGAATATCTCTGGCATTCCAAGTGACAATTAATAAGTGGTTCAACATTATTTAAAAAACTTGCAAGCTGGTGAGGTTATAACTTTAAACTGATCAGATTTTGATTTACAATTTCTTAGATTTTTAATTAACTCGAACGTGAGTGACTTAATCTCTTCAATACTTAAGAGTTCTTCATTGCTGTTGGGTGAATTTAGTTGTTGCGAAGTTATCCAAGTAGGGTTTGCCGGTGGTATAATTTTTCTGAGAGTATTCAGAGATGTAGACTTAAAAAATAAAAAAATGTAAAATATACAACATATGAAATTTAATATGGAGTTATTAGGCCTCATTCTCTGAACAAGCATTACATCCAAGCACTGCAGTTCCATAGCAATGAGTTCGATTTTAAGGACTGTAGTGTCCATAACATCGAGTCCCAGGAGTATTGCTTTCAATGGTTTCTCGTTTATGTTGGGGATATTAGAAGTATTCAGATTTATCTTGCATCTAATGACAGACCGCTTCATAGTCTGATTTTACCACACAATAGAGTTTTATTCCTATAGATATTTTTTTGTAGAGTATTTGGAGCAATTTATTTCTTTGCAAATATTATGGAGTTGTTCCACTATGCACTAAAGTACCGTAATGGGTGGACCATATGTTTTGTTATTTACGATTTGTCCACTTTCATCATCACTTTTTCCAACATTCTCTGTATCGTCGAGAGTTTGTAAAGGCGAAAAGAAGTTTTGGTCAGTGCCAATGCGCTGACCAGAATCAGATTTTAGTATTTTTTTATGCACACTCAGCAACATAACGGTGCCGCTAACACTCTTTGGTCTCTTTATTTTGATTTGTTTTCAACAACCCCCTGCAAAGTGGGTTTTGGAGCAGGTAGTTTTTGCGATTGGGTGGACTGCCATACGGTTGTAGTTGCTGAACTATCACACAGTTTCAGTGCTGTACCGTATCGTTGGTGTTCTCTGCCGGCTGAATTGCCAGTCAGGTTGAGTTGTGCTGTGCGCCTAACGTTCAGTTCCACGTGTTGCGAGGGGGACTTGGGCAGTTTGTAACTAATAGGTGCCGGTGCCTGTCCTTTTGCGGAAAGTGCGTCTTGTTTGGTCGTAGTGGTGAGCTTTTGAGCCCACGGAGTGACTCGGCTCATTTTTCACATCGGTCGACGCGGGGGTGGTACGGGGACAAAGTTCCGTCCGGCACCCGTTTATGAGTGGCCTTTGTGGGCTTCTGCCTGGGGTGTGGGGTGTGCCCTTGCGTTTCTTCGCATTAGTCGACCGCTTGGGTGGCGACTGCTACTGAGCATTCTTGCGCGTCTGATTGCTTTTTCTGTGGGATCAGTCTACTTGGTAGGTAAATTTGTAAGGTGGGGATGCCTCTGCCACGGAGAAAGAGGATTGACTCCCTCGCTGGGAGTGACGGTTCGGGGTCTGCAACCGTGAAGGCAGACACGTCAATCGGGGAGGAGGGGATGGGACCTCCATTGAGGTCGCCACCGAAGCACAAAGCGCGTATGGCGTCTCCAGATGTGGAGCGCGGTGATGTGGGAAGGACCGGGAGCGGTAGAGGTAGTGGGGGTAGTAAGGGTGGCGCCACTGAAAAAGTGGTTGTTAACCCTGCTAAGTCTGGGGATAAGAGCACTAGGCGGGATGCTAGTGTAGGGAGCAAGGGGGTTAGGAAGAAGCATGTTGAGTCGGGTGGGGCAGCGAGTCATGTTGTGGCTGCGAAGAAATTAAATGGTGAGCTGAGAGAGTTGGTGTTTGGGGTGGAAAATTTTTTCAAAAGAGTCGCGAAGGGGCTGCTAGAGTTTGCCTCAAAGTATGAGGCGCTCTTGGTGACGGTTATAACCGAGAATGCCTATCTTCGCGGTCAAGTCGAGGCTCTTAAGGGAAGTTGTGGGAGACACTCCACGACGCCGAGCAGGTCAATGCCGGCTCCGTCGTCACCGATGCCTGCGCCTGCAGCACAGGTGCTGGGGGCTATTGCACCGGTGGCGCCGAAGCCTGTGGAGACTTGGTCGGTCGTTGTCAGGAGTAAGGGACCTGCAACTTCCTCTAAGGAAGTAATAAAAAAAGTTGTCAAGGAGGTGGGTCCCTCACTTGGTGTGAGGGTCCATAACGTCAGACCGATTAAGGGAGGTGGGGCGGTTATTCGCACTCCTTCCGTTTTGGAGAGGGAGAGAGTGGTGAATAATAAAAGGTTTGAGGAGGTGGGGTTGGACGTCACTGTCACCCGGAAGTTGGGTCCTCGCGTTGTGGTTCATGGAGTTGACACGGAAATCCCCCATGAGGAATTCATGGAGGAGTTATTCCGGTTGAACTTACGGGACTTCAGCCCGGCGTCCCAGAAGTCTGACGTGAGGATGGTCAGTCGCCCCTGGACGATGGCCGCTGATGGTAGGACTAATGTCATCCTTGAGGGAACGGACAAGTTGATGTCCGCCCTCCTGGAGGCAGGACGGTGCTACATAAAGTGGTTCTCCTTCCGGGTGCGACCGGATAGCCCCGTCCCTGGCTGCTTCCGGTGTATGGGTTTTAACCACAGGGTGAAAGAGTGTAGGGCTACAGAAGATGTCTGTCGGGAAGGCCACAGAGCTGCCGGTTGCGTCAATGCGCCCCAGTGCCGCAATTGTGAGTGTAAGAGTAGGCCAGCTGGGCATCTTATGATGTCAGCTATCTGCCCAATTTATTGTGGCATAGTCGAGCGTGTCCTTGCCAGACATTGAGGGGGGGTTTATTCAGTTATATTGCCAGCTGTCGTATGCCGTAATGTGTGAGTTGGGGGTTGTATGATTGAGGGTGGGTGCAGTATTGCCTTACTCCAGGAGACCTACGCCACTAATGATGAGGTTAGGGGTCTTCCTGGAGCTTTTAGGCTCTTTTCGGACCTTAGGGTTAATGCTGCAATAGTTGTGAATAATCCAAGCTATGATTGTGTAGTTTTGGATTTTTCACAGCTGGGTGTTTGTGTAGCTATTGAGGGGGTGTTCGGTAGAATGGTTGTCGCTAGTTTGTACTGCAAATTTAGCGAGCCTCTAGAGTCCTACCTGGGATATATCGATATGTTTCTCCTTCTTGTGGGTGGTAGTCCATTTATCCTGGGGTTGGATGCGAATGCCTCGTCTTCGATGTGGTTCAGTAAGGTATCCCGGCATTCGTCTGGATATCGGAGCCACAGTTGAGGTGAGGCATTAAGTGAATGGGTGGTGGCTAATGGCCTCCACGTTGTGAATGAGCCCAGTGAACGGTATACATTTGATGGGCCTAGGGGTGTGAGTGATATTGACGTGATATTGACATGATGTTTATGAATGAGGCAGTAAGTAGGGACTTTAGTGGTAGGTGGAAGGTAAGGGGAGGGTGGGGATTGAGTGATCATAATTTGATTCAAATTATGTTTACTCCTCGATCCCCTCCCCCGCCTTATGTGAGTCCATTGCGGCGATGGCGTACCACTGGTACTAACTGGAGCCAATATGGACTCTTGGTTAGGGAAGCGGCATCTTGTATACCGCTTAAGGAGTTTGAGGAGTTGGGGGTGGACGAGCAAATTGCTTGTCTTTATGAGGTAGTTTGGGGGGTTAAGATAAGATAAGATAAAGAATGAGGATTGCACCGCGACCTAGGGTCTATTGTGCCCTCTACTAACTCACAGCGTCTCACTTAGCCCCAGCAAATTGATGAATTCCAATATTCTGCTAGGTGCTAATGAGGCGATGTGATCCCTATTTAGAAACATGGATCCAAGGGCCTTAATCCTGCGTCTGCAGA
>NW_017537151.1:95578-98117 GCF_001853355.1 Bactrocera latifrons
TCTGCCTCCGAGCGTTAAGTTCCTTAGGCCCGGCAGAGACCTGCGCCTCGTAAACGGGACTTTGGTCGTTTTCAAGGGGTTGATGTTTAGTCCGACACTATTACACCAACCCTTGGCCAGACCTAGTCCCCTTTGTACGAGATCGCAGAGAGTACTCACAAATTTTCCTCTGGCTATAATAACAATGTCGTCCGCATATCTCCTCTCTTTGCAGCGTTGCATGATGCTTGAATGCCTGCCTGTATGTCGTACTGATCGACGGGGGCTTTGCAAAATTTGTTAGGAGCACCCCCTCTTGACCTGATTGTCATACAGCGTGCTGTTGCTTTCAGGTTAAGAAGGGGTTTGAGTGTTTCCTTGCTGCAGTGTGATTGGATCTCCGATGATGATGTGGAGAGGGAGGGATATCTAGGGAGCAAGAGGCTTCTAGATGATAGGGTTAGGTGTAGGTGGCAAGAACGTTGGGACAATTGTCCCAATGGCCGAGTGACATATGAGTACATTCGGGATGTTGGRTTTGTGGAGGATAATCCAGATTTCAGATTTTGTCTGAGTCTGGGTTTCCTGTTAACGGGTCATGGGCCTTTTCATGCATTTTTGCATCAGAGGCACCTGTCTGATAGGTCCGGTTGTTCTTGTGGGGCAGAGGTTGAGGATTGGGTGCATGTAATTACAGAGTGCCTGATGTATTCAGACATTAGGGATTTGGGTGGTATGGGGATTACTTGGACGAATGGGCACTTAGATGTTAGTGGTGTGATCTCTACTAGTCGGAATACCGAATTTTTAGGGTTGAATGCGCGTAAATTGTTTAAGCGGCGAGAGCGTTTAACTGTGAATTAGGGTTAGTTTTTAGATGAATGTTGTGTTTTGTGTTGTGTATTTTGTGTGTCATTGGGGTCCAACCCCACCTCCTTTACTGGCCACCTATCCGGAACAGTATGGAAGTTCAACTGGTAGTAGTTTCGGCTACGAAGTCTGACCGGAGACTTAGTTCTGGTACCACGGGGAGCAGGAGCCCTTGGAGATAACTCCAACCTGCTMATGCGGACTGGCCCCTCGGGGAGTATCGTGGTGGTTGTGGTTTATACCCAAATGCGGGTAGAATTGGTATTTTGTCATTTCGATGTGGAGTTGCATTGCAACCGGTTGCCGGACCCATAGTACGGTAGAGGTTTTAGATGGGCCTCGAACCCTACCAAGGTGGTTAGTGTGTCCATACCACAATGTCAATTGGCCAGGCATTTTCAGGGCGCTGATCAACGCTTTGATTTGATCCGTTGTACTTTTGAGTAGCGTGCAGTAAGGCTGTCGTCACCCACGTAAAACTTTTCGGTTGTTTACAAATAACTCATTATAATATTTATCAGATAATGAGGAGCGTGTATAACGTGTAGAGCTTTTATTACATTTGCATCCTTCACATCCAGGGTTATTAGCGCGCAGTATTATTTCCTACCACCTTTCCATCTTTTTCCACTTATTACACACCTTTGGGGGGCTCTTTTTAATAAAGCCGTATTATCTCTCTGATAATCCGCCAGCTTTTTGGAGTGCTAACTCCAAGCGGTTTCCTACAATGCTTTGCGAGCATGCAAAGAGGCCGATAAGATGAAGGTTCTTCTGGTGGCTTATTTGACTTTAGCAGAAGAACCAGACGCTGTATCTTCTACGGGTCGGTGAATTTCTCTTCTAATATAAAGTTATTTCTTCTTTAAGGGCTCTATTTGGTATAGCATCTATTCCTGGCGGATAGGAGTTTTTAATTTTTTTTCGCAATGACCAATAGTTCGTCTTCTATGACTAATAGGGGTGGCTCCGTAGCTACGACTTCGTTTCGTTTAATATATGAAATGGAAGCACGTGTCGGGAATAACGCTTCGACAACATTTTTCATAAATAAGTCGTTCTTGGGTTTCTGCGCATGCTGCAACTATTTCCTTCCCCACAGCGGATACTAAGTGGGCTGCGTTTTCGCCTGATGCCTTTGCCGCACTCCAGACGCTCTCAAAAATGTCAGTATCAAATTCCTTTTGCCGCCAATTTCATTTTCGAGAGGTGTTTCTCGGACAGTGTTCCGTTTCTTGGGAGAACGCAACTTCAGCAATTATAGCCATATGGTCACTATTTGTGTACATATCTGACACATTCCATTTAATATGCCTGCTAAACGCGTCGTTAGCAAACATTAAGTCAATTATTGAACCTTTATTTTTCATTTGAAAGGTGTTTTGTGACCGTACTTAGAACGGAGTGCTCCCCTTTACAGAGCATACAACTTGGGGAATTTGTGCATGTCTTTACTACGTGACCTGGGGTTCTGCAACGTGTACAAAGGGAAGACCTATTAACCGACTAACAAAAAACGTCAGAAACACTAAATTTTACGGAAGAAATGTCCGAAAGAAGCTGCATCCAGGCATTTTTTAAAAATTTAAAATGGGCATAGCGTCGCCCACTTATGGACCAAAAACCATATCTTAGGAAGGATTTCAATGAAATTCGGTATGTAATATTTTCTTAACACCCTGATGACATG
>NW_017537151.1:100717-102501 GCF_001853355.1 Bactrocera latifrons
GATCGTCTTTAGGGGGCAGCTGCAGTGGTACGCATTTGTGATGGCCTGATTCAGCGCAGATAGCCTGCTCTCCAGACTCAGGGCCGACGTACCTCTGSCCGACTTCCCGTCCCCTAGCAAATTTTTGCCCTAACAAACCTTACTTATATTTTGATGGTTGGCAATGCCGTAACCAAAGCAAAACGAAGAAGGAGAAACAAAACAAAAAACAGTTGATAGACTAAATATACTAAATCAAAACGGCAAAACAGAAATGAGTGCAATTTTTATTTTTTGTATATAAATTTACCAAAAAAGGGGCAGGTAAGTGCCAAATAAATTGTATTGAAACCAAATCAAAGTACTTATCTAATTTTTGGTATTAGCGTCCAATCAAACAAAAGTCCAGTTCCAGTCTCCCGGTAAAGCTCGAACAAAAACAAACCTGCTACCGCTTTCAAAACCACAAATTCTTGCTGATATTTTAGACCACTAAAAACACGTCTACTTTCACGCATTGCAGTGGGTGCTGCCCCATTCTGTGTGTATCCGCTAGACCCTGCACGGCCTCTGGTGTTTCTACCGGAAAGTAGGCACCTGCGGGACGAAGGCAGCATATTCGTTATCCTTGAACTTTGAAATGCAAAAAAAAAAATTTAAATTGCTCCTAACTACTATACAAGATGTGCAACTTTCGCTACAGAGAATCCAGATTACCTTACACTCTCCTGTGTGAAGCCAGGCAACATGTTTGCATTCGGCGACCATTATAGGATCGGTTCAATTTAAAACTGCTATGCAATGTCCTCTCCCCTCTTTGCGCATAGACCGGGATCCTTGGAAGCGATTTTTAGCTAGTTAGCACTCTTCTCGTCCCTGTAGGCCACCTGCAGCATACCACCCTTGTCGTTGGCCTTAGTCGTCTGCTGTGGTTGTTGTAGTTGAAGTTGTAGTTGTTTTTGTTTTTTTGTGGCGTCTTTCAAATTGTGCTTACGACCCTTTACTCAACGTGGTGAGCGGGCGGGTCTCCGTTTGCAGAGGAGAACACAAAGGTTCGCCCCACCTATGAAGCGGTAAGGTTACCGCAACTTCCCAATTCGGAACATTCTTGGGAAGGCTTCGTTTTAATACAGCTGAATTAACCTACTGCTGCAAATCATCCAATGGGTTGGGGAGTCGCATAGCACTCTGGGTTAAGAGGTGACAATTCTTGATTGCGGCACACATGTGACTTCTGACAACTCCTATGAACATGTAAGATAACTGACATTTGTTGGGAGGTGCCGAGTATGCCTTGCTACTTAAGCCTCTGCACCACAGCAAGGTGCCTGCCATTTGCAGAGAGACTCGAAACGCCTGAGCAGTTCGCGGTCTGAACCAAAAACCACCATGCAAGAGGGTGACCCTCGTAGCGTTGGACTTGTCAAAAGCTTCTGACACAGTCAATCACACAATTCTACTTGAAGCCGTGGGTGGTGTACTCTCCCTGTTCCTGTTAAATTTTAAATATCGAAACTCCCTGAACCACCAGAAGGAATTTCTATCACCTCGTACATAGATGATTGCACGATATTGCTGTCGGCTCAAAGTGCTCAAAAGTAAACGGACATCTTTGACCTTTCACTCTTCTTGTCTGCAAGAAACCTATAACTCTCCTCCACTAAATACACGGCGGTTGTATTCGCAAACTCGACGATTACAGACGAGACCTTACCATTGCAGTCGATGATGTTATGATGATGTTTTATAACATTAAAAAATTTAATTTCTTAAATTTATTTCAGTCCTTGATCACAACATACCAA
>NW_017537151.1:102997-115058 GCF_001853355.1 Bactrocera latifrons
TAATGAAAAAAGAAATACCAACCATCAAGTTATAATAACGAGAGGAGCTGCAACGTCGACGATTAAMACCTTTTCTATAGAGAATATAGGAGAAGCTTTCTATAAGAATTTAGAGACCGTAGTACGTCACCCTAATTTTAAATTAAGAAGACTGCAATCAAAACTGTCTTCTGTTGCTGACACGTGCTCGATAAAATCATCGAATAACGACAGTTTGGGTAGTGCTGAACCGCGTATATGTACTTCCAGGTCAAAAATATATTCTTCCAATGTGACGTTATTTACAAATAGTGTGCCTTTAGCATCAAGGGCAAATACTACTGTATCATCACATTATGTATCAAATAAGTCGTTATTGTCACCTTCAAAATTAGAAAGTTCCAGCCAGAAAATGTTGGTTATCAAAATTATAGAAATTATAAAGAAAATATTGCTCATAAAAATTTTGACCAGAATAACATCGACAGAAGGAACTTATGTATTGAATTCATCGAAAGCGCCATTAAATTTCCTGATAATGAAAATACGCAAAGTATTATTTGCTTTTGCGATTTTTACTTTTGTATTTCACTTTGATGTTGTTTTAGCCGATCAAGGTAATTGTTGTTTTTTTTATTAAGTTTAGTCATAATCTATATTTTGCTATTTTTTGATACACTTCAAGTTATTCTTCTGGATACGACAAGAGAAGCAACTTTGGAGTGGACTCGGTATCCATATGGACCGCAAGCTCAAACACCGGGGGTACATTTGATTTATTGTGTTCATTTGGTGTTCATTTCTATATGTTTTATAATTGCAGTGGGTTGAGGAATCATTTACAGATTTTGTAAAGGGTATAAATTGGCGAAGCTATGTCGTTTGCGATGTTGCATATAACAATGTCAATAATTGGTTATGGTCTCCTTTTATCGACCGAGGACCTGCAAACAGACTATACATTGAAATTAAGTTTACTATACGTGATTGTTCCCTATTTCCAGGTAAAGTATAATAATATTTAATATTGGAAAATGAGTTTATTCGTGTTTTAGGAAATGCACTCTCTTGTAAAGAAACGTTTAGCCTTTTATTCTATGAATTTGATGCTGCTACACGGGAACCTCCGCCCTGGCAAACCGATAGTTATAAGTTGATCGGTAGGTAAAAATACATTCTTATTTATCGAAAATTATATGTTTCCAACATGTTTTTAATTTAATAGCACGTATAGCTGCAGGAGAAGGCCGTTTCAATCAAAATTCTGATGTTGATATAAACACTGAAGTCAAAAGTATTGCCGTAACAAAGAAAGGTGTTTATTTTGCATTCCGTGATCAAGGAGCCTGCATAAGTGTGTTAGCAGTAAAGGTTTACTATATCACTTGTCCTGCAGTAACGGAAAATTTTGCTCATTTCAATGAAACACCAACGGGAAGAGAAATTACTATAATTGAAAAACAAAATGGCACCTGTATTGATAATGCGGAACCATATGAGACACCTACATACTTGTGTAAAGGTGATGGCAAATGGACAATTCTAACTGGAGGCTGCCAATGCAAGGTTGGATATGAGCCAGATTTCATAAATAAAACCTGCAATGGTAATAATTTGCACTTTTCCAAATTTTATGAAAACAAAATATTTAATAATTTTTTTTAAGAATGTCCGATAGGGAAATTTCGTTCAAAAGAGGTTAATAAATGTGTACCATGCCCACCTAATTCAAATGCGCTAAATCTAGCAGCAGGATTTTGTAAATGCCTTCCTGGTTATTATCGACATCCACACGATGGAAAGCATATGCCTTGCTATAAGCCGCCCGGACCTCCCACGAATTTGACTTTGTTATTTGTGGACCAAACAAGTGCGATTCTTTCTTGGAATGTGCCCGTGAGGGAGTTATCAGACTCATCATTTTCTTTGAAAAAAACTAAATATCGCAGTGAAATTGTGTATAAAGTGCGATGTCTATCCTGCTCCTCCAACGTTGTGTACAATCCAGCATCAGATTCATTTAATGAAACCAAATTAACCTTAACTAATTTGGAACCAGTAACAACGTACACAATTCAAATACATTCTCTGAACGGTCTTTCAAGCCCGATGGATGGGGACAATAATTACAACGATACTTCGGAAGATAATAAAAATACCGCCCAATTTGGATCTTTCAATGCTACACCTGTAAATCCCTTAATGTCTACTAATGTAAAATCGCCGGTTAGTTTAGTTAACAATCAGGCTTTCGATCTAAATCAAATAAAAACTGAATATGCCGAAATTACATTCAAGACAGAATCTGCAATCCTGTCCACTGTATTTAATGTTCGAGTTGTTGCAACCACAAGTAGGGAAGTAGATTTGGTATGGGACAAATCTGTGCAAAGTGATTATCCTATTGAATTTTATGAGGTGCGTTGGTTTCCCAAACCGGAGCTGGATTCCGTTAACAAAACTGCATTCAATACAAAGGAAACTAGGGCTCACATCGAAGGACTCACTGAAAATACGGAATATGGATTTCAAGTTCGTTGCAAAACTTTGAATGGATATGGCACTTATAGTAACATAGTTTATGCGCAAACACACCAGAGCATGAATTCAGGTAAACAAAAAAACATATTTTGAGTTAGAATATTATGGTATACATTGACGTAAAATATTATAATACATTTATATTACATAATATCTTCAACTTGTAATTGATTAAATACATATTTGCTCAGTCTCTGCTTTCAAGTTTTTTTTCCACTGGCACTTCATTGTATCATCTTAAACGTACTTAAAACATAGATTTAGCTATTTTTCTATCATTGTTTACACTTGATATCTTATTGTATTTAAGTCCCTTAATTTTATCAATAAGCAGAGTTTTATCGTAGTACGTATATATGTAATAGTGGCACAATATTCACAAAATTTGTTTCTGTCTTAAGTTATAACCTAATTTTACAATTCTAGGGTACGATGACTCTATACATATGCGAATTGTTGCTGGTGCTACTGTTGCTCTTGTTTTTATATTAGTACTAGTGATTGTTGCAACAGTTTTGTTCTTGCGATCGAAAAATCAAGATGATCTTGACAAAAAGTCCAGCAATCACTTGCCATTGCCTCTGGATTACGCCAGCAATGAAGGTAATGTTCATCATATACTTGTTTTTTTTTTCATTGATTTTGCTAAATCAATATCAATTCATAACTAAAAATGTTTGAATTTGACAAGTTTGATATGTTCTCAAATAAAATATATAATATTGTTTCTGTTACGTATATCAATAATTAAAGTTTATGCTGCATCTGCATAAATTTGTAATATGAGATATACTCGTATATATGACAAGTCTTTATTATGTAATATTTTTTATTATTAACCTTACTGTGTTGTGAGGCCAGCGCCAGTATTCGATTATTTCAATGTTTTTTGTTTCAATTTAAGTATTCTTCCACAAAGTTGCGAATGCCGTAAAGTACAGATAAACGTTATTTCCAAAAAATATAGTTAGATACCTTGATTGTTACATCAGCAATCGAGCGAGTCGATGTGTTCCCACGACAGTTAGGTCTACATAATCGGAACGTACCTGAAGTTTTTATGCGTCCATGAACTGTCAATTGAACACTATTCTGCCGCTACGACAAGAGCAGGTCGATTTGACGGGGGCCAAAAAACTGAAAAGTGGCATATGCGGGAAGTGTTACGGATCATTATGATCAACTTTGCCGGCGAGAATATGGTGTTAAACCCGGTTAAGAGCCAGCGATTTTAAGGAGAAGTTTTCTTGAGAGGGTGTAAGTTATCGATACTGAAAGAGTTAATGTATATCTTTTATTTTGAAATCCACTTGAGAAATAACTAACAACATTTTAATATAACGTATTTCATTGAATCATCGGAAGCCATAACCTTATGTCAGTCTGAAACCTTAATTCGAACAAAAAACCATCCTACTATAATGTACCGTTGCCTTAGTGTCACAGTCAAGTCGTCGGGAGGATGTTTGAGCAATGCTCGTACGTTTGTAAGTGAGGACAATAGCTCAATAGCGTTCTCAACTGTCTTCCCACCGCAATTATCACTTAAAAATCATTTAGATGTTTGAAACGTTTCAAAAATGCTTTGAAAAAGTCATTTGCTGTAAGATTTGACTAAAACAGAAATCTACCTCGTCATATGGTCTTTTTAGATATAGTGTCGGATAAAACATATTGGACTCATACCTATGAATTACATTATCATCTCCTATATTTGACAATTATCATTTTAAATATAAACAAATCACTCTGATTTGAAGAATATTTGCTTATTTTATGCAAACATACCAAACCTTAGAAATTATTTGACTCCATGCCATTTTAGACAAAAGAAATTAAAAATATTCAATATTCAGTGAGACAAAACATATTGGAATAATGATTGTTTATGTTAGATCTTTTTTAAATATTTTTAGCATAACTATTTTATTTAATTACTTCACTGCATCTATTTGACATAGAAGATATAAGATTGTTAATAACTTCTTGTGGAAAGCTTAACCAGGCTTATTTTGCAGCTTTAAACAATTTGTTGTTTTCTCCACTCACTCCTTCTTTGTCTATCCTTCTGTTTATTATCTGTCAAAGATTCTCAATAGGATTGAGATCTGACAATTGAGCTGGTAATCTTAGTATTTAATATTTTGAGCTACGAGCCAATTTGACACTAGTTTAGACTTATACTTTGGGTCGTTGTTGTGTTGGAACGTCCATGAAAGTGGGACATTAACATCGGCATTAGGAAGCATCACGTTTTAATAATAATACCCAACGATTACCCTCCTCCCGCTCAACCGACGCGTGGGGCGCAATTCCCGAACGAGCAGACTTAGCCGAGTCATAAAACACAAGGTAGTTTTAAGCAGCAGTAGATCCTAAGCTGCTCAGCTACAGAAACAAAAATTTCAACAGCCAAAATTAAGAATTAGATTAAAGTTTATAATTTTTAAATGTTACTTGTTAAGTGTAGAAGAGGAGGAAAGGGGGAAGATTTAAACTGGAATCCCAATGCAAATGATTTAAGGCAAAAATAAAAATTGTTTTTGAATGGGTTCTATACCACAGAAGCATACTCTAATATAGGCCTCACCAGAGATGTAAAACGAATTTTTGTGGTAAGCAGATCTCTAAATTCTTTAGACCAACGTTTAACAAAACTAAGAGCACCTTTAGCTTAAAAAACCACGGATGATGCGTGCAGATTAAAATTGAGTTTGAGGTCCATAGTTACTCCCAGATCAACAAACTGCATACTTGCTCCAACCTAAAGTTGTTTCTATTGCGTATGACATAGGGTCTACAGCTCTACGTGAAAAGACAATCGTTTTACATTTTTTAAGATTCAATGTCATGTCATTTCTATCACACCAAGAAACTATGTTGTTTAAGTTTGTTTGCAACTGACATCTTTCGCTTTTTGAAGTATACATTTTAAAAGGTTTTACATCATCAGCATATAATACAACTTTTCAAAACTTAACAACAGATGATATGTCATTAATAAATAAGAACAGAATTGGATCAAGATGGCTACCGTGAGGAACGCCTGAAAGAACATTGAATATGTCAGAAAGAGTATCGTTAAATATGACTTGCTGAATTCTATTACTAAGATAAGAAGCAACCCACCTTAGAAATATTGAAAACCAAGATGATCAAGTTTATTCAAAAGAATTGATTGGTTTACTTTATCAGAAGCTTTACTAAAATCTGTGTATATAACATCAGTATTCTTATTCTCCATAAAACCCGTTGGTACATGTGATACAAATATTCAAGCAATCTAGTTATTGTAGATTTCCCTTTACGAAAACTGTGCTGAGAACAAGAAAGTTATGTCGTCTGTTATAATTGCTTCAAAAAGTTTAGGTATGGCAGACAACTTTGCTTACCCCTATAGTTTTCAATAGATTACCTAAATCCACTCTTATGTAAAGGAATGATAAATGGCTTTTTCCATGTGGATGGAGAGAAGCCTTGAATAAGAGATGAATTAAATAGTTTTGTTAGGGGTTGGTATATATATTTGGCACATTTGTTAAAAAATCATGAAAGAATTATATCTGGGCCATTACTAAATGATTGTTCTAACATATTTAACTGATATAAGACGTCTGCTTCGGAAATGGTGGGAGCATTAATTGCATAAATCGAACATAAATTTTGCTGATACGGAACATTTTTTGGAGAGTAATTGGGCCTAAAGAATTCAGCGAACATATTAGAAATGGTGTGATTGTCACTAGACATACTAGACTTATATTTTATAGTGGACGGAAAATTAGAAATCCTGTGTTTGGAGTTGACGAAACCATAGAACAATTTTGGATTACGTATAATATTATTTTTTATTTTATTTATATAATTATTTTAACATATTTTGTTAAGTTCAGCAAATTGTCGGCGCAATTTAGAATATTTTGAATAGTCAGTAACTAAACCAGTTTTTTTTTTAAGTTTAAAAGCACGAAATTTTCTATTTTTTAATTTACATAATTCTTTCGAAAACCATAAATTAGAACTCATTTTTTGAGTAACAACACAATTCGGAACATATTTTTCAAATAAGTTTAAAATATTTTCATTAAAGTGTAATCCGGCCTAGTTCGTAATTAATGTTCTTAAAATTAGCTTTCACAAAGTTGAACCGAAAACAATGGTGTTGTGTATTATTGTGACCAAATTTGGCCATTGTTTCGATGTTAATTTCCAAGGCAGGATGATACGAGTCCTCTGGCTGAACCAAAGGGTCACATCGGACAACAGAGAACATTGAAGCGTTATCAACATAGACTAGATCTAAGAACTTACCAAACTCGTTCGAAATTAAATTAATTTGATTAAGACCCAACTCCGGCATTTTATCTAAGAACTCGTTAAAACATTAGCGAGTACCAATAGGAATGGTGTAATCATCAATAGATTTCCATGATACGCACAGAAATTGAAATCTCCCAAAACAATCATGGAATCAGTATTATTAGTCATTGAGAGAACATTATTTATTAATGAAGCATGCTGCATGTATGCAGATATGTCCGAGTGAGATGGTATATATGATAAAGTTAGGTAGATATGGTCACTATTAGCGCAAATACGCATGCACTTAACTTCTATGAAGTCTGCATGCGGAACATCGACATCTTTTGGAATTGAAGAATAAACAGCAAACAAGTCACAACCTCCATTTCTGTTCAGCCGGTCATATCTAAATATTTAGAATTCGCTGTTGAATATTTCATTATCAAAAATTTGAGGCTTTTCTGAGAAAGCAATGACTTTAAAGTTACAATGATTGCTATTTAAATAAAAATACGTAAATTTTGTATTAAGACCTCTAACATATTGATAATAAACAATCAGCGAATAATTGTTAGTTAGTTTTTTGTACCCATTTCGTGGCATCTTAGTGATAACTACAGGGGGCTTATCACATTTGTGCTCGAATTCGCGCACAAAGACCCCAGATGGCCAGAAGAAGTTATCAAGTATCAAATGACAAGTCGATCTTAAACGACGAAATATCCCTGTTTATTTGAAATTAAATTTAAGGATGTCTGTATCTCCCGTTTTCAATTTCGACGAGATATAACTTTTTATATCATCGACTGTGGTATCCGCAGCAAGTCTCGAGATAAAAATTACCTTTTTCCGCGGTATTACAACTAAGATTTTATTAGCTAAGTTTTTATTAGCTTAGAGGTATTTGGAGGCGGATCTTGAGAAGTTTTCCGCTTACCGTGTTCAGTAACAGTTTTCTCTGTGTCCTGAGCAGACGGAATCTTCTCTAGTTGATGACAAGGGGATGAGAGATTGATGAGGTCAATAGTGGGTGGGGCATTCTTTTTAAGGATGGTATCTTCATCAGACGGACGTTTACATTTCTTGGAAGTTTTGGATTCTCTTCCTGAATATTTAGGCATTGAAATTCACGACCACACTCCTTGAAACCAGCACCTGCTTAAAAACTTCAAACAATTCAATTTCAGTTGGTCTGCATTTTAAGCAATCCCTTACTGTCAAGAATATAATCCAATATCCTACCTGTCAGTCCAGCACATTTAAGATGGGAGAGCCCGTCACAAAGCCAGCGAGAAACAAAGCGTTCCGACTCCCCTTTCACAGAGCAGTTCGGCAAGTTAAAAGTCATAATGAACAAAAACAATATTAAACATAAATATAAAAAATGTTAAATAATAAAAGTAAAAAGAGCAATGACCAAAATATTTATACAAAATTAGTGCCATAAAAATAGCTGGTTATCAAAGATAACAATTAATGTAGCGAGCAGTTTGAGATGCAATGTAATACACTAAAAGTAAGAAACTCGCGAACAGCTGTGAACAAAGATGGAAAACGAATAAAAAGAAGAAATAAATTTAGATAAGCAATATAAATTAACAGTAACAATTGCACTATTTAAAATGTGGCAACAATAACAAATTGAAAATGACTCGGCGCAATAAAGTAAAATTAGCCAACACAGAATTAAAGTAAATACAGTTGCTTCAATAGCACAATATAACACTGATACTTATCTTAAAAATCACTTAATCCAGATATTTTCATAATAAAGTTTTAAATATAAATTAAAGAAATTCGCCAGAGCACCAAATTCGCAGCTGATGTGTCCCCGAGCAAATTGTAATGGGTTTAGTCGATTTTTTCTTGATATAAGGGGCCTTTCAGCTGCCTTATAACTTGTTATCCTACCTGCATACGCTCTTCTTTGTACAGTACGGCTGCTAACTGTCAGATCTAAGGCATTAACCACACTCGATACCGACTTTTTTTAGTTCTCTAAGTATGTTTGAATCGTTGCGTGGCGTTTAGCTTTGGGTCGTCCTTTACACAGGTGACTTCTCCTCTGTCCCTAAATTTCTTTATAATAAAGCTCACTGCTGATTTATTTACATAAAATTTGTTACACATGTCTTTCTGTGATTATTCCTTCTTGCAGTTTTTAATAATTAATTGTTTTAATTGAATTTAATGTTGTTTCCAGCAATTGCCACTTTTTGTTATTAGTTTTTTCGAAACAGGTAGAAATTGAATTTTTTTAAAAATATGCTGATTTTTTTATGTCCTTGTTTGAATTGTGTAGAGAACATAAAATTCTCAGAAAATAACGGGATTTTCGACCCTTGTCTCGACAAACTCCGACTAGTCCAATATGTTTTGTAGCAGGTAATATTAGGTACTTGTAATTTCTTTCGTATAAAATCTAAACTATTAAAAATAATTATAAGGTTTTTATTGTTTCGTTAAATAAGCAATGTGTCTTTGGAGTATACGACATGTTGGAAACAGCCCAGATACCAATATCACTATAACATCTACATAAGCTACTGTTTTAATTTCTTCTTCCGAGTTAGAGTAGTATACCATTCAGTGCCACCCTTGTGTTAGTGTCAGTGAACCGTATGATGCTATATGATTCGGTTTATAAGCATCGATTGAATCCATCTGCACACCATGTCACCTATACCGCCCTGTGTCGAGAGACTCAATGAATGTGCTTATCTCTATGCTCTTAAAGGCTCCTTGTCCAGTAAGTGGCTGCCTTTGTATATTGTTTGAGGTGTAATGACTTGCTATTACATTTACTACTTGTAGAACAGTTTCTGTTGATCGGTCCTTTATGTAATGTACCATTAGTATTTCCATTATACTCTCTAGGACATTCAACCTTAAGAGAAGATGTATAGACGATATATAGCAAATATTTTTGCTTGAAAAATACTCGGAAAACTTCACATAGGTGTGGTGAGTTTGGTGTGTGATTCTACGACTCGTGCACCACTTTGCCCCAACGTTTTCGAGGCGTCAGTGTACGAATTGA
The DNA here is from genome assembly GCF_001853355.1 of Bactrocera latifrons. Classification (NCBI taxonomy): domain Eukaryota; kingdom Metazoa; phylum Arthropoda; class Insecta; order Diptera; family Tephritidae; genus Bactrocera; species Bactrocera latifrons. Next base: position 112,860 of record NW_017537151.1, read on the forward strand.
TTGTACTATCTTTAAGCAGCAGCTCGAGAGTGTAATCATTCCATACTACTAAGGGTAACCTTGAACTTCTTGGTGAAGTTTATCTTCTTGGTAATGCCATTCCTTAGGAGAAGGGCTAATGGCATTACACGAATTAACTATTTTATCCGCTGGGATGAAATTGTCTTACATCTACCACACACTTCTGTTGTCATATGCAGCAGTGTAGATGGCTACCTGATCGGCTACAGCTGAGGTTTCCGCCGCGTGGTGCAGGTTTACCTGGACTGCTTCCACGTTGACGGTCACTACAGGATCGGTTCCATGACGAGCTGGCCCTCATCTTTACTGTCTTGCACGCTGCCATCTATCGAATCGTTGATCTCGTCCAGAAGCTTCTGCGTGGAGGGTAGCACCACTCATGTCTTCGTGGTAGGGACTTCCAGGGTTTCAGTAGTTCTTGTTGAGCGGCAGATAAAAATCCGGGTCAATTCGGCTTACGTAGACTCAACTTTCGTGGGAACGGAGGAGTCGCAGCTTGCTTTAACGTGTTAGCGCAGGGATGAGTGTCATCCTCATCCACCAGAATTTTGTCAGTTGTCCGTTCTCAATGGGCATTTTAGGGTAATATGGCCTCATGATCACCGGTCTGATCCTGTAATGTAGTTCACTCTCAGGATTTTTTTAGCCCGAGAGCAAACGCATATAGCGATCTCCCTCAGCCAAATAGCAGACCTCTCGTCCTAGCAGTTTATCTACAGGATACATCCTCTAAAGTGGACCCCAGGGATTGAATTTTTGTACTGAGTTTTCATTAAGAAGCGAGGTACTCCACCTCGACTTGATATAACAAATCCAGTGGTTGGAGTTATCTTAAGACATGTTCCGCAATACTCCGACAATAACTTCTACGGTTATTCTAGTTTGCGGAATACGCTGCCATTCCAGACTAGTGGCCAACAGAGAAAAGTACTTCTGCGTTCCAACGGAACTCAATTGGCGGCATGAATTCCAGTCTGATCAACATTTAATCTCTATGCCGGAGTGGTAAAGCTAAAACTGTCCCCTACCAAATCCACGGCCACCCTATTAACAAACTGGACCAAGTAGTAAAGAATGGATATCAAAGTTTCCGTCGATGTTGTCAAAATTTCGACGGTAAACAATCCTAAAACTTTAAGTTTTTCACTCCACACACAACAAGATTCTTCTCTGCAAACAGTTTCTCCTCGGAGCCGGTGTTCGAGCTGCCGCTCCCAAGATAGCCGTTTCTAATATGATTTGCCTTGCTGTATAGCAAGGTTTACGTTTCTCCAACTCTCCACTGTGCTATATTCGCCATATTTTATAAGTAAATTTCGATAGTGAGATCATTTAAAAAATACTTGCCATTTCATTATTCCAGTAGCACGGATATTATACCATTATACCATTGGGTAGTCGTAAAAGTCTTTTCATGTTTTGTCAATAGATGTTGCACTTATATATCTCCAGTGCTACCAATCACATTGTGTCATACCGTATAATGTTGAAAAGGTGCGATTTTAAGCTTTAGTTATAAAAAAAAATTTTTTCGGGGAAGTTGGCAAAAAGTTACAGCTGTTCAAAAATGAGTGAAAATAATGAAGAAGTTCGCTATATTTTGAAATTTTTTGTATAAAAAGGGAAGAATGCTACGCAAGTCACCAATGATATTGGTGAAGTTTACGGAAACGATGCTGTCCGTTCAGGAAATTTCGAAATGTCGATTTACACTGTGAAAGTTTTATACTGATGGAATAATGTCTTTAGGCTCAAAATGACACATATTTGTTTATTAGTATAAATATAAAAAAATAAGCTGAAGTTTGATTAGAAATACGAAATTACTTTTTCGAATACCCAATACATCTCATACAGTGGACCAATAAAGTTTACATACACCTAGTTCTATTAAATTACGACACGTTTATTTGTTTTAAAAATTAATAAATTTTGTGGTTTTTTTGCTATCCATTACAAGATATGTATACAAGGTGACTGATGAATTTTTTGTACATTAAGAAACTCAATTTTTTTTTCAGTGTATGGAATTAATTTTTCTTTTATTCATGTTAAAACTCATTCAATTTTATTAAATATAGCTTAATTCTTCTTCTTCTTAATTGGCGTAGACACCGCTTACGCGATTATAGCCGAGTTAACAACAGCGCGCCAGTCGTTTCTTCTTTTCGCTACGTG
>NW_017537151.1:122776-132948 GCF_001853355.1 Bactrocera latifrons
TCTCTTTGAACCGAAACTACGGACTCCAGTGGGTGATAGCGGCGGACAATCCAAATTCTTGTTTCAGTGTCCCAGTTATCCGTTTTTGTTAAATGTAAAAGTCAATCTGCAAAATAAAAAATTAAAAATTAGCCAGATTCATTAAATAGAAAAAAAGTTATTTAATTTTTGTTGGTAGCGGCTTTCATCGACCACCCTGTATTTAACATTAAATGTACCATATCAAAATCTTTTTCTTTTACGCAAATATAAAAAGTTAATGCGCCTAATTCATGTACGTACACCAATACCTGTTAATAGCAGCAAAATCAGTTTACAATAGGATACCGACCCAAAATACACATTGTATCTTGTACGTTCAGGGTTGTTATGGAAATAAAAAAAACTCCATAGGTCCCAGAATCTACTAGACATTAATCCTATTCAAAATATGTGGAACTTATTGAAAAACCATATTCGAAAACATCGAATTTCTTCAAACTAAGGCTAAAAAACTGAATCATCGACTTGGTAAAAATATCCGGAAATAATACTTGAAATCTAGTGGGCAGCATACATCGACGTCTATAATTTATATAAATAATCATTGGTGTACATAAATTTTTTGATATGAATTAAGCGCATTTTAAGCTTTGGCACACATTTTTTTTATTTGTGTAAAACAAAATGATTTTGATATGCTATATTTTATGTTAAATATACATATCTTGAAATTGATAGAAAAAAAAAAAACACAAAATTTATTAATTTTAAAACAAAGAAACGTGTCGTAATTTAACACTAGATATACCAGCGATTGAATTCTACCTATTTATGCCAAACCAGTCAAATTACTGTTCTTAAAAAGGAAGTGTTTCATGGGGTTTCTTTATTTACTCTTAAATACATACAGCATAAATATATACATTAATTCTTTAGTTATAACTAGAAAAGTCATGATATCATTACGAAAAAAATATTACACGTAGTAGGAATTTGAAATTGAAATACCGAAGTCATTTTGACTGGTCTGGTATATCTAGCGTTAATAGAACTAGGTGTATGTAAACTTTATTGGTCCACTGTATGTATTACTTTTAACATCGCAATTTTGATTGAGAAGATTTCATTAAATACTAATCGTATGTACTCATGCGCATAAAAATTACAAAATTGTACTGTATATATTGAATCAGATTTAATTTAATGAATACTTTTATTTATCAATAGCTTTCTCTATTTAAATTTTAGTTCATGCCATGGATACTACGCCAATCGTTAAAACCATTCAATCAAATGGTAATTTTTTATTTTATATTTATTATTTATGGAATTGGGTATGGTATACTAAATTGGGTAAATAAATGATGATTGGTCAGCATGTCATAAATATTATAATATTTATAAAGTTTATGTTAAATTGGTTATGTTTAAATAGTCTAAGTAAACAAAATGTTTTCATTTGCGCTTCTGAGCCTTCCTACATTTTTAATATATTAATTCGTTTTAAATATTATAAGTCATACTAACTACCTCCTTTAGCTATAACAATAGTATATACATCTATAACTATTTTAATAGAACAACATACTTAGTTACTTAGGCATTAATAATACAATATAAAAGAATTATCATTATCAAATGCTATTACTATTTCGTTGACAATTGTCTTTATTTTTTTTTATAACTAATTTGTTCTATGGCTTAAAGTAAAATACTATGAAATCGATGCTAGCCAATATACATATATATAAATATGTAAAATATAAAAGGTTATTTTAAATTTGTACATTCCATAAACTATTTACGGTTGAGAATGCCATTTTACTGTGCAATATCATTCCAAACAAAAACACATATTTGAGTTTTTGTTGATGAGTTAGTCAGTAACAATGGCGTAAAATTTATTACTCAAACTATTATTAAACAGTATGGAGATAAGATAATAGTCCAGCTACACTAGGCAGAGTACATGTTTATATCTCATTTTCTCTTGTTAAAAAATCATTTGTATATACTATATTTTAGAGAATAAACACATTAAATGCATAATATTTAAAACAATGAAAACTTGACACCATTGTTTTATCGTTAAATTAAAAAAAAAAAAAAAATAGCGCAGAAAAAGTTTGCGTACAATTAATAAAGTGGGAATTACCCGCGTAATAGCCAAGTTTTATTTTATTTTATTTTTTTTTTTTTGTAGGATAAGTAGTTTTAAAAGATTTTTTTCTATTCAGTTTTAAATTTAGTTGATAATATATATACAATTTCTCCTAAAGGCAAAGCCCCTCTGACAAGGAAATATTAGTTAAACACCATGAAGAAAGAAAAGAATACCGTGAATTCGAATGGATTGTGGGAAGAACACATTCTCCCATATCTTTTTATAATGATTAAAAGTTACAAAGGTACCGGCATTTTTCTATCTAGGCACCGTTCCGGGCGGACAAAAATACTAACCGAGCGTTAAACACGTAACGTTTTGCGGAGAGTGCAACAAAACCGGCGACTTACTGCATTCATAATTGCTAAAAGTATTAAAAAGGATCTTCTGCACTGAAATTTCTTAAGATTTTAAAGAGAACAGGGTATCATGGTCAAGTCGCACGCACGAGCCGTTCATATCGCTAGTGAATAGGAAAAAGCGTATTGCTTTCGTAAAAGAGCACTTGAGTAAGCCATAGGAGTTTTGGCAGAACGCAAAGAGGAGAACTTGATGCCAACTGTGAAGCATACTGGGGGTGGAGCATTAATATGTCAATATTTTAAAAATAAATTTGAAGCAAAGCGCAGAAGAGTTGGGGTAGGAAGTGACTACTATTTTCAACAAGATAATGACGCAAGCTTAACGCAGACATAGGTAAGCTATGCTTACTTTGCAACGTTCCCAACCAGCTTCGGGCGCCACCGCAATCGCCAGTGTTGAATCCCACAGAGCACTTAGGGGTTCACTGGAACGAAAAATCCGCCAACCCACAATATGCTCAAGGATGTAGGAATGGGCAAAAATATTTTCGACAGAAATCTCCAAGCTTGTTGATTAAATGCCAACAGTGTTATTTTTGGAAAATTATTCACTTTTGTTTTAATAAAACTACATTTTTAATATCCTTAATGAAAACAAAATAAATTGAATTTTATAAAAAATATTTAATAGCTTTTTTTTAATGAGTTGCTTTGGTTGGTACCTTGTACTTAGACTTTTCCTGCCTAGTGTATGTCTCAAATATGTAGGTAGTCTTTTAGATGGTTTGGAGCAGAAAAAATTTGCTGAAAGCTTTATTTTTTCTTATGATAACTTCAGGATTTTTAAACTTATTTTATACTAACATATTACATATTGTACATGACAACGCTTATAATTTATAATTATAAAATAAAGAAAAAATTGTTCTGGCGATCCACGGATATATGTATGTCAGATCTTTAACTCATATCTAAAATGCAAAAAAGTACTTAATTGTAGCTTTATATGCACATAAAAGTATATTAACAGATGCTTATGGTACTTTCGATTGGTAAGGTGTTTTTATGTAGGGCATTAAAATTTATGTTCTCAACATGATATTGGTATCGCCACAAAACAGTGTATTCTAGAAGGTGTTTATTTCTAGGACAAGTGTATAATGTATAAAACACAATTTAAAACAAACTATTAAACTTTTGCAGTGACTACGCCTTTATTTGGAAATAGTCGGAGTTATGTCGACCCTCATACATATGAAGATCCTAACCAAGCCATCCGTGAATTCGCACGGGAAATTGATGCAAATTATATAACAATTGAAGCTATAATAGGTATAACGTATAACGTAAAATATAAATATTTCCATGTTTTAATAACATAAATTATATATTAGGCGGAGGCGAATTTGGAGATGTGTGTCGTGGACGTTTAAAAATTCCCCCTAATTTTGTTCAAGATATTGATGTTGCAATAAAAACTCTAAAACCAGGTACTTTAGCTTTTTTGTAAAAATTTAAGTTGGTGATCAATAACCCTCGACCATAGGTTCGTCCGAGAAAGCGCGTTGTGACTTTTTAACAGAGGCATCGATAATGGGCCAATTTGATCATCCTAACGTTATATATCTTCAAGGAGTGGTAACTCGTTCTAACCCCGTTATGATTATTACTGAATATATGGAAAATGGCAGCCTTGATACGTTTTTACGAGTCAATGATGGGAAATTTCAAACATTGCAGCTAATTGTCATGTTACGTGGTATAGCAAGTGGTATGTCTTATCTAAGTGACATGAATTACGTCCATCGTGACTTAGCAGCTCGAAATGTTCTTGTGAATGCTCAACTTATATGTAAAATAGCAGATTTTGGATTATCTCGTGAGATAGAAAATGCTAGTGACGCATACACAACTCGGGTATGTTATAAAAAATTTAAAAGAAATGATAAAACAAAGACTGATTTACATGCCGTAGGGTGGTAAAATACCAGTTCGTTGGACAGCGCCGGAAGCTATAGCTTTTCGTAAGTTTACATCGGCATCAGATGTATGGTCGTATGGTGTGGTTTTATGGGAAGTTATGTCGTATGGCGAACGACCTTATTGGAACTGGTCAAACCAGGTGATTTATATTCTTTAATAGTCAGGGGTGTTGTGGAATCTGATAGTTGTCGGAATCATAATAGAAACCGATTAAAAAGTAGTATGTGTCATGAATTCAGATATTATTGTTCGAAACAGAATTTGTATCGGTTTTGGGTGTCACGGAAAACAATTTTATCTGTTTCACACATTTGAAATGTATGTTAAGAGATCAAGTTATTTTATTCTTACGAATTAATTTATCTTTATTTCTATAGGGCAAACATAAGAAAAAAACCCGAAATGTCTTAATTATTGAGTTTTTGGAAAAAAAATCCGGATATTTAAAGAAAATTTAAAAAGGTAATTTATCATTCAAATGAATCTCATTAAACATTTTAAGAGGCTTGCTTCCAAATGTATTAATGGGCAATTTTTTAACTATTAGTAAGCAGCTGATTCGAATATTAGTTTTACGCATGCTCGAAAAGACGAAAATCCAATCTGATTCTGTAACATTAATTGGTCATGTAATTAGTTTGCAATTATGATAACTATTTCACCGTGCGATTCTGTACTGTGATATAGTCTCAAGTCTCTAAATTTGAGATTATAAGTTAGAGACAATTTTTGAGACTTGAGACGATTTTGCTATTCTGTAAGTGATAGTCACAAAATCTATTACATTTCATAATTCACAGATGTTTTTAAACTTGAATGAAAATAAATATGTCGGTAAAAAATATTAATTTTTCTATAACATGGTCAAAAAACATAATTATCAATAAAAATATATGTTGACTTTGTGTCATAATATTTACGAAATGTATGTAAAATTGATTTATTTTTAATATTTTCGGGTTCGAGTTGCTTACAAAATATAAAAAACGACAATCGATTAATATGTATGATGATCTCTATTCAGTATATTCGAAATGGCAGACAAGAGGTTTTTTTGGTTTTTTGACCCGCTAACTACCAGATCTCAAATTTGAGGCAATATTTTGAGATTAACGCTAGAGACTGTTTAGTCAATAGTAACTAGTCACATACTGAGATTTTACCTCAAAATGTCTTAAATAGAGACTGGTTACAGAATCCCGCTATAAATCTGTCTTGGATTCCACAACACCCGTGAATAACAAGGATATTCGAGTTATTGCATTTTTGTTGCTTTCAGGATGTCATAAAGAGTATAGAAAAAGGTTACAGACTTCCGGCACCTATGGATTGTCCTGAAGCATTGTATCAGTTAATGCTTGATTGCTGGCAGAAGCAACGTACTCACCGACCTACGTTTTCAAGTATAGTATCAACATTGGATAATTTGGCCCGACAACCGCAAGCACTGCTAACAACGAGAAATTCACCCGAAAACGATGGATCACATATTTTAGAGGGACAACGTGGTCACAACATTTTTATAAGTACAGACTTATGGTTGGAAAACATTAAAATGTCCCGCTATTCACAGCATTTTAATGAGGCTAATTTGGTGACTGCCCAGCAGGTATATTTATATCTCAAAACTTGCATTACATTTACTTGTTTTGTGATAATTAGATAATTGTGATTTACACTTTCCATTTATGATTGGCAATGTAACAACTTTGAGATTCTAGACTTTTAGAAAGAACCTTCTGCATTTTGTTAGTTAAATAAAAATCAATGCCAAAACATAAGTGACTCTAAAATTTTATAATTTTAAAGTGAACATGTAAAAATTAAATGAAGTATATCGTTTTGACCACCTCGGTGCCGACTATATGATTTATTATATAAGATTTTTAATGACAGTAAAAGCACATCTTAAATACTAAAGTATGGTTAGTTACTAATTGTTGACAAAATAGAATTAACATTCATCGAAATGGGTTAGTAAGTCGGATATTCGACCACTTTCCTTTCCATGTACTAAGTAATGGATTTTATTACATAACTTTGTACCGCTTCTGTTATTTCACTATACCTAGAACGAATTTTCCAATTAGAACCACAATTGTAATTTACGTTTATTGTGATTTATCGCTGATTTGATTGTAATTAGCTAATGAAGTGCTAAACAAGATTGTGATCAATTAAATATTACGTTTAAAATGTAATAATGGATTCACCAAGTTTGTTTATTAGAGAGGGTTTTCGAACTATTTCCAAGCCTTTAGTGTTTGCAAACCACAATTTATTGTTTTTTATTATCTCTGCCTAATTTGTATATATGTATAATATATATATTATATCTGGATTTAAAATAGCTACCATTTTTATAATATACTTTTCTTTTTATTATAGATATCTCGGCTAACGGCTCAACAATTGTCTGACATGGGTATAATCTTAGTCGGGCATCAAAAAAAGATTTTACATCAGGCCAGACAATTGGATACTATAATTTAGGATTAAAGAGCATTTCCAGATGCATTCAGTGTATATACAGCATCACTTTTATTAAAAGTTCGTTCAAAGTAATAAGTATTATATCAGAAAATGCCCCCATAAACATAATTCGTTCCAATTATTATATTCCTTTTTTATATAATGCTTAGATATGTATAACCCACTACATAAATATATATATTAGAAATATTTGTACACAAAGCTTACTTTTTAGAAAATTTGAACTTTCACTGCGAGTTTTCTCAATGACTGTAATATATAAAAGTTTATGTTTTTTTTTAATTTGCTTCCATGAAGAATTGCACCCCTTATTTGAAACCGAATTTTGGTTATTATAGAAACTATGTAATAATGTGTAAATAATCGAGTAATACAATTGAAATATTGGTAATATAAAAATGAATTATTTAAAATGTAAAGATTTTCTGTTAGGAGACAATTCTCTTATTGGTTTCGCTCTAGATCTCTTCGAAACATGTTTTGTATAGACTATGTTATCATATGAAATACGATTTATATTTTGTGGTGAAAAATTAATCTAGTTTATTTCTTAAGAAGAGGTCAATTTGAGTTTTATCGAATTAAACTTTACCAAACTGCTTTGATCACCTTAACATTCCTATTCCATGTCGCCAATTAAAAAAATATTGTTTTGCATAACAATCGATATCGGTATTGAGGTACATTTCTTCTAAATTTTTTCTCGAATTTGTATAAAATTTACAATGATATTCGAATTTAGTGTGACGATTTAAACACAACTATGTAAATTATTCAAATGTATTTTTCAGTTTTAAAATTATTTTATTTGCCGTCATCTCGACTTAGTTGTCAAGTATAAAGTAGACCTTAAAATTATTCCTAACTTAGCTCAAGCCACCAACCCGCATCGCGTTRTGGCTCCTCTGCTGACGTTTTGCTGACCTTGCGCCTCGTGCATGGTGTTTGTTTACTTTGATGTCTGGCCAATGTTCTCACGCAAAATGTGCTGACTTAGCGACATGTGCAGAGTGGTAGGYTCTTATTACGACGGGAATTAGGGTGTGTCGTTTCCTCGCGATAACTCCTCCCCTTCTAAATGGGGAACGTCCTCGGTCCTCAAAGAAGCGGTTTTAATTGCAGTTTCAACGGACCTGGCTATGATAATCTCTCTCTTGGTCCTCCTTATCCTGAGAAGGACGTAAACAGTGAATGCCATGATTAATAAGACACCAAAGGCTGAGAAACCTGTAACGTGGCCATAATGGATTGATCGCTGCAGGTGWTTGATCCTTTGAACATTCTCTAGATTCACATGGTGAAGGTAAGAAGYGYTTAATATTTCTGTGTGCTGCGTCAAGTTAATTGTAGAAGCCCATGGARTTTCAGGTTTTAGAGGCAATGTAGAATTTTCGTTATAAAAAGTCGTACCATTAATCTTTACGTTGTTTTTGAAGACCACGAGGTATGTTCCGTTGACCGTWATAGGGACCTCATTATTTTCCTCRATGACAGCCAATTGGYCATTGATGACAACAAGGCCGTCACTTATCAGTGAAATTGGTGTGAGGTTGTTARATGTTGTACTGCAATTAGCGGTGTTGCGAGTCAGTAGTTGCAGAGCGCATGATGTAGTCGGAGATGGTAAGCAAAACGTTGGTGTTGTGTCGCTGCAGTTCTTTACGCCTACGGTATGGTTATAACACTTGGCTAAGATGGATTCTTCAAGGTGCAGGATTTGGTGGCCATGAGCTACCGGTAAAATAGTAATTTTCTTACATCTAAACATAGGAATCGGATATCTTATTAAAAAGTAAATTATGTTATTATAYTGTAATATCTTAATTCTAGCCACTGCCATAACATCGGCCACGGTAAGGTCAGTGAAGTGCTCGTCTCCTGTTATGAAATTTATTTCGTTACTGTCTAAGAGAATGGGACTTAAGACCCCAATTTTGGCGAAAGTGACAGCTGTTATAATGTTATTTAATTCTGTAATAATTGCTCTGTTTCTAGCCAGAAGTATGTCATAAATGTGACCGGTGTTTATTTCTCTTTCTTTTGTTAATTTCAGGATTTTATTTATTGTAATGGTAAGATTATTGATTTCTTTCTGTATCTGGGTGTTTATGGTAAACTGTCTGYCCTGCGAGTTAATTAGCTGTTCTTCTGTGTTCATTAATCTATTGAAGTCGTCATGGTCAGGAGTTCCAGTAATGTATTTCAGGACTGTCCCTAGGGCATTCAGGCTTCTTGCCTGTCTGTGGTGAGCGTTTATCCTTTGTATCAGTCGACTTATCTGGTTTATGTCCGCGTCTAGTAACTTCCTCATATGTGACTRGGGAAAGTGGTCTGTGGCATTAATTGTCTCGTCTCTCAGTAATTCGTAAAGTGTCAAGTTGGTAACATGCTTGATGTGTCCCGAATTCTCCCAAATTACAAGGTCCTCACCGACCACCGGAATGTACCTTGCATTGGTATAGTCGATTAACCTTCCTGTCGTTGCCGATATTAATATGGCCAAAATTATGAAAATCCTAAAAACATATATGAAACTTTTTTGTTAATTGTTTATCATTAGGAACACCTAGGTTCTAGATTAAGATAACGAAGATTGTCCTTATGGACCCTTCTCCCTTTTATTAAAACTGTTGTACCCAAGTCTTTTTCCACCTCTTCCTCAGTATAAAGAGGCGTAAGCTTATTGCCTAGTCTCCTGTTATTTTTAACAAGTACTTTTTCTCCAACAGGGAACTCCCTATCCTGCCTGTTCTTATTATRAGTTGTTAGTTCTCTTTCCTGTGCGTTTCTTAAGCGGCATGGTATTTGATTGTCATCTCTAATTGAACGAAATACGGTAAGGGGCTTCATCCCCGTTACTGTGTGAATGGACCTGTTATACTCAATCGTAGCKAAAAGGACAATTTCCTCAACATCATCAAGAATTTTGTCAAGTTTAAGGCATCGTGCTATTTCCATTAGTGTGCTATGGAATCGCTCCACCTGACCATTTGATGTACTATGTAGTGGTGGAGCATTCGCAATGTCAATATTGAAGTGATTCTTTAATATAGCTTTGATGCTGTGTGAATTCAGCGACTCCTCATTGTCGCAATAAACTATTCGAGTACCGAAAAACATGTTGAGTAACTGAARGAGCTGTGGTTTGACATCTACTATCGTTCTTGATTTCAACGACTGTACTATCGCAAATTTTGAAAACTTGTCGATGCACGTCAAGAAGAACTTGGACCCGGTAGAAAATATGT
>NW_017537151.1:144533-156844 GCF_001853355.1 Bactrocera latifrons
AAGCCACCAACCCGCATCGCGTTGTGGCTCCTCTGCTGACGTTTTGCTGACCTTGCGCCTCGTGCATGGTGTTTGTTTACTTTGATGTCTGGCCAATGTTCTCACGCAAAATGTGCTGACTTAGCGACATGTGCAGAGTGGTAGGCTCTTATTACGACGGGAATTAGGGTGTGTCGTTTCCTCGCGATAACTTGTATAAGAGAACTAAGCATTAGACGATTACTGGTTTGCTTGCGAATTAGTCATTATATTCCTATACCTTCGCGCAGATTTTCTATTGTTCAGAACGCTAAGAATATAAGTATGAATATTAATTGTAATTCATATATTTGTTAACATGCAAAGAAATATCCTTTATGAAACTTGATCATCATTGTTGTTGTTGGTCATGTAATGCAAAACACAAATTTAAACCGTTGACGGAGTAAGTTGAATACATTTTCCTCAAGCAACTCTTTCTTCGCGATCTCCATATAAGTAGGTCATAAACATTTGTAATCTCTAAAAGTAGGTAATTACTATTGCTTTACCATAACTTTTGAAACCGTTGGCAGTGTAACAGTACGCATACTTGAAACATCTGAGGTCGTTTTATTTCATAATAGTGTCACCATGCTTTTACAGCAAAGCTGATCAAAAAAACGATAAATGCTGTAAACTTCAACATTCTTTAATTTTTTTGGACGCAATATAAAAATATAATTATTAGTTGTGCATATAATTTTTATGTTCATTATTGGCTGAAGAATCTCACATATATTGAAAGATGACAATTCTTAATCGTGTAACAATCCGCCTCCGTTCCAATTAGGTTAATTCGATTGTGTGGAAACTGAAAATTTAAATACTACTTTGCTGTGTATATGTGCATAATTTTTTTTTTCCTATTCATGTTAATTTACTTCAATATTTCCAACTCAAATCAAACTTCAAAAAGTTAGTAGATATTTTTTCGTGTACTCAATTTTGTAATTTTGATCACATTTTAGTTCTCTTATATATATTGTTTGGCCACAAGCTTCAAGTTGTTACCGAATGGAATGTTCGTACTCTAAAAAATTTGCTGAAGAATTAGCTCTTCATCTGAATACTTCGTAACTTCATCGGCGACGAATTCGGAAAAGTAAACTGTCTTTGTATAATATTTCCTATTAATCCTTTCTTGAAAAAAGTTGACACAACAAATTATTAAATTTAGATACGTATGAGCTAAATTGATGTAAAGAAGCTACGATGTTGCTTTTACAATTGAGATTTAGTGTGTTAAACAAGATTTCATAATTTATTGCATATATTTAAAAGAAAAGAAAAACTTCGGTTTGATATTATTTAACTATTTTTGCCAATATGACCTGGTAGAAGCAATATGTGGGCTAATTTAAAAATAGCAATAAAACTACCATGTAGAAGAATTAGTTACATAAACACTTCACTATTTTATTCCAAGCTATGAAGCCCCGCTATGAAAATCAAAAATTGAAAACATAACAAATAAAACTTAGAAGTCAAATATTTATTTTTTGGAATTAATGTAAGAAATTGTTGCAATATCGACAAATTTAAAGAAAGGGGAAGGAGCATTAAAAAGCAATATAGTAAATTGAATTGTTAATTATAACTATACCCCCGTTTGAATATTTTTAATCCTGTAATAATATGTATATGTCAACTTTAGAAAATAATATATAGTTCTGTAATTGAAATCAATAGGTATTGTACTCTTGCACTTGACTCTTGTAATTTATCGTTAGATGATCGAGAACAGAACGAATATTGCTGATAAAATATATATAATAAAAGCAATACATTTTATATCACAAAACTAAGTATTCATGTTTTTACAAAAGAACCAAAATGGATAAGAAATTGAGTAAAATTGGCAGCCACAACAGTATTTTGATAAACTTGTGTTGCTTAAAGATCAGGGAACGACAAAAGCTTTTCAACTCCTAAACAGCCAACATCAGCTTCTACGCTAACAGTTCACCTATTTGAGTAACGGTAAAAGCATCGCATTTGTCTTCACCGTTGGAATCAGAATTTTTGTCGATTTTCGATGTTATATATCCACTTTTAAATGAGGAGGCATAAATGAAAGGATGCCGGCTCTAAGTGAGTTATCTGGACTAACTCGGGAATTGGTGAAGATAACTCCATTGATAACTCCCATTTTATCCTCAAAATTTTGGAGAGTTAATTACATTTTCGTTGGCAATATTGTTAAAAATGGCCAATTTTAATCTATCAAGCAACACTGACAGCTGTTTATCAAATTTTCAATTATAAAACAAGAACTTTTATGTTGTGATGCAGCTTTAAAAATAACGTGTTGATATGTTTTTGTAATAAAAATTGTTTTGCAAAAATTGGTCGGGTAACAACAGCACTGTTTGTCTTCTACCCATTTTCATTGAAAGTTTAATAAAAAAATGATAATCAGCTGTTAACGAGAGTTTCAAACTCGCATACCTGCTGCCTGTCACCTACAAATTTGGGTCTGATGCTGCTACTGTCCTAAGAAGACACATATGGAGAAGACAAAATATCCCTCGTAGTAATGGGATTTTTGAGCATTAAGGAAATAAGTAATAAATGTCACAGGGTTCTATTTTAAGGTCCGTAAGTATGTCCGCTTCGAGTCCGTGGTACATTTTCAACATTTGGCCGTCCTGCTGCTTCATTCGCCCCAAATGAAGGGTTCCACTTCTTCATGAATTCGGCAACAGTTGTGGTGCGCCCTGGGCCTTTGTGGTCTCCGATTTTTACCACTTCGTAGTGATCATGCTCCATCTTCTTCACAACTCTGTATGGCCTGAAATATTTGGGCTTCAATTTCAAACCCGTTCCATACTGGGTACGCTTAATGGCTACCAGTTCGTCAATGTCGTAGTTGGTTGCTGTTCGGCGGCGTGAATTATAACTGAATTATAACTATTACGATTCTCCTGCTGAATTTCGATGATGTTTTCCTTCGCTTGTTGGCGCATTACATCTCGATCAGCGTTAAGTTCATCGATCGCGCTTCATCTAGCATTTCCTGTAGTTCTGGAATACCCAGAACACGCATCTCTCAGCCCGTCAGTATTTTGAATGGGGTCATCTTGGTACTACGAGGTGGAGTGCTATTTATGAATTGTTGCACTTTATCGACGTGTTTGCACCAACTGCTTATGGTTTCGTGACATAGTTTTGACACCATGGGTACTACGATTTTGTGTATTCCCTCTACTTGGACGTTTCCTCTTGGAATTCCTGTCGCTATTAGTAGATGCTGGATACCTTCGCCTACACAGTAGTCTTTGAAGAGATTTGATGTAAATGCGGCGCCTCAATCGGTGATTACACGCTTTGGATTACCAAATATTGCAGCTTGCTTTCGCAGGCGTTCTACAACTGCCTCTTCTCTAGTGTTTTTCGTGGGATAAAGCCACACAAATTTCGAGAAAGCGTCAATAGCAACAACTAAGTAGTTGTATGACTTATTTGTCGTCTCCATCGGACGAACATGATCGGGATGGAAAGTTCCCAATGGTTTGTCCTCTTTTTTGATAGGGTTCAGCAATCCTTCTTTCTTTCCAGCCTTAGCATCAGTGACAATACACTCAATACAGCTTTTCAGGATTTTCGTCACTTTTGAATTTAATTGCGGGATAAAGAATGATTTCTCGACAGCGTCTTGCGTTTTCTTAATGGAAAAGTGACCTTGCCGATGTGCCATCTTGATGATTTCATCTTCCATTGAAAACGGTACGACTATCAGCTCTTTATCTGGGATTTTATACAGCACTTCGTGTTTTATGTAGAAATCTTCGTAGTCATCCTTCTCTAATGCTTTTCGTACGGCTCGCGTCCAATTGTCGCTTTGTTGAGCTTTCTTGAGTCGATGATTTAGTGAGTCTTCCAACATCAAGCCTGAGACACGGCTCAAAGCGTCCACATGCCGCATTCTGGTTCCTTTTCTATGTTCGATTACATAATCAAAGTCTTGCAGGAAAATCGCCTAACGGGATACACGTAGTGGCATATCGCGTTTCTTCATTGTCATGGCAAATGCGTTGCAGTCAGTGACAATCTTAAACTTCATGCCCAGCAGGTACACTCGCCATTTCTTTAGCGATTCCACAATCGCTAACACTTCTAACTCACACGAATAGTACCGCTTTTCTGCAGGTTTAGTCTTGCGACTCATGTATTGGACCGGGTGGAAATCCTGATAGTCGTTATCTTCCTGCAGCATCACAGTTCCGTAGCCAAACATGCAAGTTCGTCCGTGTGCACTTCAGTTACTGCTTTTGGATTATGCAGCTTTCAAATCGGAGGATTCATTAACGCTGTTTTTAACTGTTGATAAGCTGCTAGATGCTCCTCTTCCATCCTGAACTTTATGTCCTTTCGCAGTAGATCGGAGAGTGGCTTGGCAATTGCAGCGCAACCTTCAACGAATCTTCTGAAGTATGACGTCAATCCCAGGAAACGTTGTACGATTTCGCGGTATCGGAAAGTCTTTTATAGCAATTGTTTTCGCCTTAGAGGGTTGTATTGAATCCTTTTCGATGACATATCAGAGAAATTCGACTCTTGGTAACAGAATTTGGCATTTACTCTATTTTATCTGCAACCCTTTTTATGCTGTTGTCAGTAAAACGCGCTCCAACTTCAGGGTAACTTCTTCTTCGTCCTTGGAGCGAATGATTAAGTCATCCATGTAGGCTACCACTGTTCCATATCGGATTGGTTCTCTTAGCACAGCCACAACAAATTTGGTGAACACTGCCGGCGAGTTTGAGATTCCAAATGGTACGTATTGAAACTCATATTGCCCGTTGTATGTTACAAACGACGTGTATTTTTGCGAATCAGCTTGGACCGGAACATGGAAAAATCCGTTTCTTAAGTCCAATGTTTTAAAAACGTTTGCTCCATTCAGTCGTTCGATGACATCATCATAATTGGCAAAGGGAAATTAATGAAAAGATAGTCTTTCATTCAGTCGTCGATAATCACAGCAGAGTCGTTTTCCTCCATCTTTCTTGGATACAAGTACAACTGGTGACACGTAATTGGAAATACTGGGTTTAATGATCCCTTCTGCCAGCCACTGCGTCACTTACTCGTCCACTACGCATCGATCAGCGTAGGACATTCGTCTCGGTTTCTCGAACACAGGATTATCGTCGATCAACAACATTTTCATTTCGACTGATGATTCAAAATTTCTCACAGGGATAAATACGCTAACCATTTCTTTCACCGCATCTGCCTGCTCTACCTGTAGGTGGGATACGTTCACTTCAACGTCGGCCTTCTCGTTTATGCTTTCGACCAGACATAATTCACCGAACTGCTTCATCAGCTGGACAACTCGATTTTCGCCCGCAACTGCCATTGATTTTCCTGCTATAACAGCGTTTTGCCTGCGCCTTCATTATACAGCTTCTCCATAGCGTTCCACATTGATGGATGCTCACGTGGCTCCTCAGCCACAGCAGCGCGCTCGCTCACGTTCTCGCTGTGCTCTATAGTCATCGCCTTTTGCATACCACTGTTTCGGCTCACAGTCTTTTGCACTTGCTTGTGCTCACCCGCGACTTTGGTCTCCAGCTCGACGGCTTCAGCTGCATGCTCCTTAGCATCAGCACCATCCGAGCTTTTCTCGCTATGCTTATCAGCCTGTTGTTGCACCTTACATTGTTATTTTCCTGCTTCTTTTTGTCTAATCTCCGCACCATCCTCGGTTACAATCACATCGACATCCTTCAAAATGTTGTTATCAATTACTAGAGCATACTTCAAACCAGTCTCTTTGGCAACATGGAATTTTATTTCTAACCATATGCCATCAACTTCAATGTGGATGAAGAAGCTACCTATTGTTGTAAGTTCACTGTCCCCAATTCCGACCAAGCATACTCTTTCTTTTGTCAGCTTTACATCCAGGTCTAACATCAATAGTGTATCGTATCGCGTCAAACATTCATCTGCACCTGTATCGATTAATGCCGAAACACATACTCCATTCATTCGACTGTCCTTGAAAGTTAAACTACTTCTCTTATTGGGCTTTACTGCTGCTTTTGTTTTCATCATGTTTGCGCTTTTCTCCTTCTTAACTGATTTTTCAACTGTAGCGCACTCTGTTGCTCGGTGACCTTCTATATCGCATTTGAAGCATTTCATCTTTTTGCGTGGACAGTCCCTAGCAAAATGTGAATCATTTCCGCAATTTGAGCATTTTTTCGCTGAACTGCCTGAACGCGACGATGCTATGTTTGATGACATAGACGACGTTTTGTTTGCGTTGACGAATTGAGATTTTGAAACAGGAACTTTGATTTTTTCATAAACCTTCAGCTGCTCCTTTAAGTCTTTTACGGTTTTAGCCTAGTACAAATTTGCTTTACCCGCCTTGGAATCCCGAATGCTTTCAATGAAATACTCTATCCAGCTGGTGTCGTCTAAGTTTATCGACTAACCGATCTCCATCAAGCTATAGAGATATTCCATGAAATCTTCCCCTTGACGTTTGCGACGGTTTCGTAGTGTGCGATTGACCATACAATAATTCTAAATTCAGTTTTTAGCGCCTGCTTCAGTGAACCCCAACTGTTGATACCGCGCTGACTTCGAACAACCACTTTTGCTGCACCCTTCAAAAGCTGCTTTGCATAAATGAATTTCTGCAACTCGTTCCAGCGTACCGATTCAGCACTCTCCTCGAACTCAACCAGCCATTCCTCCATGCTTGGTTGCCCCGAATCGGAGAACGATGGCATCAAATCTTCAATATCTCGCAAGGTAAACACTGTTCGTTCAACCATTCGCACGCTCGACACAGCACTACGTTGACTTGCAACATCGTTATAATCGCAGTCTTCATTGTCGCTCACATTCAAGTCGAAGTGCTCTAGTAACCGGTCCTGCAATGTCGATTTTCGTACAGTGGTCGCTAATACCAACCCACCCAATTCTCTTTCAGTTCCTGTAGGTTTAAACCTAAAATTTGGTCACAGTCCATTTTGTCTTACAGTGTTTATTAAATACAAAAATATTTCAAAAGCAGTATTAAATTATTGTAGCAAAACCAATTCAATTTTAAAATGTATTGCTCTGTAAACAAGGGTATATGTAGCTTTAATTTTTAATTCAATCAAAATTTGTCTTAAAACTTTTCTTGTAGCTCTTTTCTCAAAATTATTTCATTTACTTCAATTTTATTTCAGATTCAACATTTGAATCTCCCGCGCAGCCATCAACTCTTGTAAATACTCTTCACCATTCTCTCACGTAGTCAATTCCATATACCGCAGTCGACGCCTCTCTGCTGTCGACAATGCCACACTTGCTATGTGACGTCACTCACACACAACGCAACTTCTGATCGCAGCTCCTGTCGCATTGCTTTCTGTTCCAGCTAAACGGCAGTTTCCACGCACAACGCAACTTTTGCCCGCTGCTTCGGTCTACGCTGTCTCACTCCGTTCTGTTCCCAACTGAACGGCAGTTTCTCTCTCAACACTACGCTGTTTCTCTATGCTATTGAACTGTTGACGCCGCTGCCTTGTTGTCTGCGCACTTTTTGTGAAATTTGAATTTTTCTCTCTGCTACTGAACTGCTTGCGTCGTCGCCTGCTTCTCTATATGCGCATTGCGAAATTCGTTTTTTCGTAACGGTTTTGAACTTTCGTTTGTCCTTTTTCTTATGTTTAAATAAACATATTTCACAATTTTTGCCACAGTTTGAATTGTTTTTTCGCGGTTTTTCGTTTTAAAGAGGGTTCATTATGATTTTAGCGCATTGGCTTTGATTTGGTGATCAATCGGTTTTTCGGCGGCACTAACTCAACGTAGTGGTCTTTTTATCGCACTATCTGACACCATTTGTAGTATGTCTTATTTCAACACTCTATTCTTTCGTTTTAAAATAAAACTGCACTGCGTTTCGTGTTCAAATTAACAAAGTTTATTCATTTCTAATTTAGAGTAATAAGTGAATTGCGCGTAGCTTAAGATAAGAGATTGATCTGTTTTGTGTGAGAGTTCGCGGTTAACTGTCGTTCGTTTTAGTTCTTCGTTTTGTCAGTGTTGTCATGTCATTGTCGTGTCATTGTCACAGTGTTGTATTTTAAGATCCGTAAGTATGTTCGCTTCGAGTCCATGGTACATTTTTCACATAAATACATTCATGACAGATACAAAATGATTTTTTCTATGTTTATTTATTTGGGAGTATAATAGTTAAATAGATTGTTGAAATGATAGATTTTCGTAGAAATAGGAAGAGTAATAAAAAACCAAACCGTACCCCACTATGTTTCCGTTCTACAAGAAACGCTATAGCGCCCATAATAATTTGATTTCGATTTTAAAATTTAATAAGGATGTTTATTACTGTATACTCGTATACTATCAGATAATGAAAACAAAAAAAAATAATAATATTTTCGAAAAATACAAACTGAGACGATCTCTTAATCCCAATATTCAGCGCCGCGCTACAAAAAAAAATAACCCCGGCCAATCCAACACCGGGGTGTTCAGGGTTCTTTCGCGTAGAACTCCTTTCTGCAACTTTTATTCTTTTATAAAAAATTGCTTAAGATTTTTGGCGTTTTCCATTTATTTATTTATGGTATATTTGGGGTTACAGTGAAACTTCGATAAGTCGTAACCTCGATAAGAGAAAAACCTTGATATTTCATAGTATTTCTTCGGTCCCTTAAATGCATGTATTTCGGTCCCTTTGATAACTCGTATTTTTCTTGAGACAAAAATTGAAAAATGTGTATCAAAAGCCTCTACAACTCGTTTTTTTTCACAAAAAACCGTACGTGACGAAAACATAGAACGTTTTTTAACCGTTATTATTTTACAGTTACGCTTATTCATAAGTTTTTCTTTGTTTTCTACAACTAGCGTAGATTATTAAATTAAATTTAAAAAAAATAAATTATTCTTGCCGTAAAAAATGGTGAAAAACAAGTAGAAATTGCGAAAGGGTTCGGTAGTGCGCGATCTACTATCACATCAATTTTGAAAAAAAGGGATCTGCATTTGGATTTGCCCTCGAACACCAAACGTAAGCGCCAAAAATTACCAGAATACCCGGAACTAGAAAAGAGAGTACTCACTTGGTTTTTGCAATGCCGAGAATCTAATACTATTCCAGTTGGAGGACATTTACTAAAAGAAAAAGCAAAGGTGTATGCCGCAAAATTGGGCTTAACACAATTCAACGCAAGCAATGGCTGGTTGGACAATTTCAAGAAGAGAAATAATGTAAGTTTCAAAAAAGTTTGCGGTGAAAGCGCGGCCGTTGATGATGAAGTGTGCGTTCAATAGAGAGAAAACATTCAAAAGTTAATAGAGAATTATGAGCCCAAGAATATTTTCAACGCGGATGAAACGGGTCTATTTTACAAGTGTGTTCCTGATCGCACTTTGTCTTTAAAAGGCCAAAGTTGTCATGGTGGCAAATTGAGCAAGGATCGTCTTACTCTGTTGCTTGCTGCAAATATGGATGGGTCAGAAAAATTTAAACCATTAATAATTGGTAAATCCATGAAACACAGATGCTTTAAAAACATCAAGACGCTCCCTATGCTTTATCGTGCACATTTAAAGTCATGGATGACACGTAATTTATTTCTTGAATGGCTAGAATTGGTGAACCAACAAATGATAAAACAAAATAGAAAGATTTTATTATTTATTGATAATTGTACCGCCCACACTGCAATGGAACCTTTGAGCAATGTGCAGACTGAATTTCTCCCACCTAACACCACTTCAGTTTTGCAACCACTCGACAAAGGCATAATCAAAAGTTTCAAAACATTGTACCGTAAAGAAGTTGTTGTTAAACAGCTTGAAAGCATCGAGGAACAAAAGGAAAAAAAAACTATTAAAAACTGTTTTCGCGCTTGCGGTTTTGTTAAGGATCGAATTGTAGATGTACTTCACATAGCAGAGTGGGCTCGTGCAGAAACACGTGTAACCTTTGACGACTACATTCGTGTTGATGATGAGTTGGTGATTACTGGAAGCCTCAATGATGATGAAATTCGAAAACATCGACGATGAAAACGGTGAAACATTTGAAATTCCCTCAGTTTCCACAAAGGTTGCGAAAGCTTCAATTGAAAATTTGTGTCTTTTTTTCATGGCATCAAATGTTGAACATACTATTTTTAATGACATTGTAAACATTCATAATGCCATAGATAAAATACGCCAAAATAATGTCCGTCAAAAACATATTACGGATTTCTTTTAAAATGAACACTTTTCTTATTTTTTTTGTAAAATTTTTCAAAATACATACATACATACATATATTTTTATGTAAAATTGAAAAAATAAATAAAAAAAACTCTATAATTCGTATATTCTGTATGTTGCCTCTATAAGTTGTATAACTTGATAACTTGAAAAACTCCATAACTCGTATTTAAATTGTGGTCCCTTGCAAATACGAGTTATCGAAGTTTCACTGTATTTTCTTTTGTTGACAACTAGGCAGATATGACAATACCATTTATTTGCTAGTATGCAACCCTATTCTTGTTGTGCAAATGCAGTGAATTTAACTAAAACAAAATAATTAAAATAAAGATTTATTTGCAACAAATATTAAAAAATTAATACACAAAAACGTTGTAGTGAAGTGTTAGTAAGTGAAAAGTGCAAAATATAAGTGAAAAAGTTATTCACAATATACAAATTATCAACTTAAAAGTTGTCAATTTTTTAACTTTAAATGCAAATATCTTTAAAACTATAAGTCAGCGGCAACTATATACAGTATGTCAAGAAACTCTTTACACACAGAAAAAAAAAAACAAAAACATATTTTTTGACTTTGCATTCAAAAATAACGCCTTTAAAATCTTTTTTCACTATTTGTTTTAATGCAGAACAATTATTTAGCAAATTATAAATTGGTATGCATAAAAATAAAAACGATAGAACGAGAGGGAAAACTTTAAAACAACAAAATATGAGTTTACACATTTTGGACACTGTCAAGAAACTCTTTACACACTTTAGTTTTCGACTCTGTTTTGTTCTATTTGAAGAAAAAGCGGTACTTTACCGTTATCTTTGCTTCTGAACTATGCGCTATGTTCGCATTCCTTTTAATTTAATTGCGAAACCTTTCTGCACACTTGTCAAAAAGCTATTTTTAGAATTATTTAACATGCCTGGACTAGATTGACTTTTGACGTTACCCAATTGAGTTATCATAATCACCAATTTGGAAAATCTGTAGCTGAGCTAGTGGAAATGTTTCGTGTATCGCGAAAAACAATTTATAATATTTTAAGTCGAGCCGAAAATGAAGACAGACTGGAAGCAAATAGTGGAAGTGGTCAAAAGAAGAAGATTGACGAGCGGGCAGACCGTCTTTTCATGCGTAAGATCCGTCAAAACCCCCAAATTTCGGCCAGAACCCTTGCCAAAGAGTTGGAAGAAGAGTGTGCCAGGATCATCTCACATGAAACCGTCCGAAAACTAATTCTGCGAAACAAATACTCTTCAAAGGTTGCGTGTAAGAAGCTGCTTTCGAAAGCAAATGTTGAAAAGCGCTTCACTTTTGTTGTCAACATGAGCATCAAGCCGGACAACTATTGGGATGACGTCATTTTCGGTGACGAAACCAAAATAATGCGGTACTACAATGTTGGACCAACTAGAGTATGTCGCAAGCCGTTAACAGCTTTAGACCAGCGCAACATCATTCCGACATGACAATGACAATAAACATAAGGAGCTCACTGTGCGCACATGGCTCCTTTATAATTGCCAAAAGGACATAGATATACCTCCTCAGCGCCCCGTCATGAACCCCAAGTTGCAAAAAGGCAGCCCAAAAACTGCGCCGCCTTAAAAGCAGCAGTACTGGAAGACTGGAATAAAATTCCGTGGAATATGACCTACAAAAGCTGGTCAGTTCCATGAAAAATCGCACTAGGCTCGTTGGTGAAGCTAAGGGGGGTTATACCAAATATTAAAATTAGTTTAAGATAGTAAAAGTTGTTAAATGTATTCATTAAACCGTAGCTTAAGTACTTTGTGTAAAGAGTTTCTTGACAGTGTCAAAAATGTGCAAACTTATATTTTGTTGCTTTAAAATTTTCCCTCTCGTTGTATTGTTTTTATTTTTGAACATCTTCTTCTTCTTGATTGGCGTAGACACCGCTTACGCGAGTATAGCCGAGTTAACAACAGCGCGCCAGTCGTTTCTTCTTTTCGCTACGTGGCGCCAAGTAGATATTCCAAGTGAAGCCAGGTCCTTCTCCACTTGGTCCTTC
>NW_017537151.1:158549-160217 GCF_001853355.1 Bactrocera latifrons
CTACCCAGAGGATACTTGGTCAAGGACCGGAAGTCGTGAGCTGCTTGAGTCATATGTAAAAGAATCGTTTCTGGCCACTCCCACGTGAATGGCGATCAGAAAACTTTCCTCACTTGCGTGAACTTCTACACATGACTCCATACTCCACGATTTTTGAACATACTAATTTAAAATTTGCTAAATAATAGTTCTGCATTAAAAAAATATTGAAAAGAAATAACTAAAGGCGTTATTGCATGCAAAGTCAAAAAATATGTTTTGATTTCAGCGTGTAAAGAGTTTCTTGACATTCTGTATATATATTTTCGTGATCTGGAGAACGTCACCTTTGCAGTGATACGCATTTTATCAACGAAATCCGAGGATTCTATTCTAAATCCCAGCCAATTGACATCTCCATTAACATGGAAACAAATTTCATTTAAAAAACCTGTTGGTTTGTAATACAAAAAAATTGAAACCGCTCACAGAGTAACCAAAATACGCATGCTTTAACCATCTGTTTCTTCGCTATCTCCATATAAGTAAGTCATAAACAGATTTAATTTGTAACAGTTGGTCTATACTATTGCTGTTGCGCATGTAATAGGGCCCATACACGACACGCATGTGCGTTCAATCTGTGTGAATTCGTTTCGTCCATACACGACACACAAATCCATTTTGCGTTCGTTCTTCACACAGTGAACATTTGCCACAGGCATTGTATAACCCTACAAGTAACAAAAGAATCAGCTGTTTTCCAAGAATTTTTCACAGCTGAGATCACCTGATCGAAATCTGTCTTTTTTAGGCACAGAGATGTAATTAAAAGAAATGTAGTAGATCAACATTTTTGTGAAAAAGTGTTTGTTACGGAAAACATTAATGAAAACTTTCAAGAATATTTTTGAAACAAAAGATTATTGGATGTTTATTGCTCTTCCTAACCACCTCTGAGGTTGCAAAGTAGGCGCGCTACCGATCTGTTTTGGGTGTTCGGCTCCCCAGGAGGCCTATTTTCACCCTTTCTATATATACTGTTTTAAATCAATCTACTTATTATAAAAAATGTGACTAGACAAAAATAAATATATAAAGTCAGGTACAATTCATGAATATTAATTACATTAAAAATATAACATTGACAATATATGTACATATGTCAAAACAATCAACTGGAAAATATTTAAACAAAAAGCAAAATAAATATAAACAAATTAGGTACAATTCCATTGTATATATACATTAACAATACAAGTCGATTGCTGGTGTTAATTTTAACAAAAAMAAAAATTAATATAAAAAATCAGGTACAATTCAGGAACAACCACAATAATATTCAAAACAATCTACTAGGTAATAAATAATATTTACTAAATATTCTAAATCACCCACAGCGAAATACTTATTACAAACCCTATCAAAGGAATAGTGGTGGAAAGAAGGGTCCTATACCTGGTACACGAAAACACTTAAAAAAAAAAAAATATTGATAATAAGCGTACAAACCTAATCGCTAAAATTCAGATCAAGGTAACTATGGAAAGGCGGCCTTCAACAGATAAACTTTTTGACAATTATAAAATAGTTCAGACTGACAGACATATATACATATATGTAAATTCCGACTCATATAGACAGACAAACGGACGTGATTACTATTTATGTATGTGTAACACACAAGAA
>NW_017537151.1:161367-171552 GCF_001853355.1 Bactrocera latifrons
TAGTAGAATATTTAGGGGCAACCCGTACCAAGTGCCTAATTTGTAGTAGATTTTTGCAGGTGTGTTAGTGAAAAATTAAGGATTGGTTACTTGTAGGTTTATACAATGGCCACAGGCAAGCGGAACATTTGTTTGAATTTATTTCTAATCTAGCACTTTCATCTATTTGTTTGTATTTCGTTAATAAGTTATTCCAAATTTTATTTTTCTCAATTTTATTTTTATATTTATCACTTTTCGTTTGCGAAATTGCTAATTAATTTTTTATAAGATTAATAAATTCTGAAACGAAATCTTTATTAATGGGGTAGCCTGCTTTAGAAGCTTCAAACAATCGATTTTCCCTTAAATCTCTTTAAAAATTATCTAAGGCACATATACCCAAATTTATAGATGGGAATTCGAAATATTATCGAAGCTAGAAGGGAAATAGTGATCGAGCGTCTAGTAGATATATGAGGGCTTGGGCGAAGAGCGAAAATTTTGACGCGCGATTTCTCGGGTTTTCATTTTTACGATTTTTCTTAATTGGCATTGAACGTCGTATGGAATATGGGGCATAATTTGTTATCTTTGACATTAAGGTATCTTTTATTTAAAATATTAAATAAACTAAGAAAGTCTAGTTTGAATATATTTTTAACCAACATTAAATAAAATTTCTTTTGGACAAAAACCACATTTTTCAAATTTTTTCTTTGAAATCTTACATTTTTTTTTGAAACCTTATTAGTTTAACTAGAAGATAAGTTATTAAAAAAATTAATTTCTTAGAATTATCCTGCCCGCCATTAGAAAAATGCACATGCGAGATGCATCGGGCAATTGCTTCGCAAAGGAAGAATATAAAAGATTTCGTATCCAAAAAATTTGTGAAAGATGTTGAAATATATAAAGCCTAGAAATTTCACTTGAATCTATTATTTCTTTCCCTTCCACAAAAATTCTCAAAAATAGCTTTTTTGAGCTCCCCTCTTAACACTTGCCATTGTTCGTCCGCGATCTTCACTTTTCGGCGACACGAGAGAAATGAGATTTTGTGCGCACACAACGCCATACACGGCCCACATGTGCGCGCACTGATCGTAAAAAATCAAACATGTTCGCGAACATGGATCGGTACGCGCAGAAGCCCATACTTATGTTCCAAGTCTTTTAAAGATAATAAGGAATATATCCTTAAAAGACATGATTTTCATTTTTATTATACTATTAATTATTTAGATGAAAAGGAACGAAAATGTACGAACGTATTAACGAAAACCTAAAAACACAGCTATCACGTTCCATTAGCTTGGAGATTGTTAGGCAGTTTTGTTATTTTGCTTAATTTCAATTCCAATTTCTCACTGGGCTACTTTTTTTTCGTGCTCACCAACACAGTGACAGATCCTCTCATGCCGACCACTGATGTAATGTGATAAACCATACCATTTGAAATCGCTCACAGAGTAACAGCGCGTATACTTGAAACCTCTTTAAACTAAAGTCATAGACAACTTCATCAGAATCTCTTTTCTTGCTCTCTCGCTTGTCAGCTGGCAGGGCACCCTGACCTGTGTTCTGAGCTGGCAACAAAACACAATCAGGGTGCCGTCAACCAGCACTTAGTGAAAAAGGAAGAGCAGCGCTATAATTACTTGACGAAATTAGTGTGAAATGAAATTTCATTGAACTGTATTATGTATAAATATTTTGGCAAAATAAATGTTTATGTAAATTAATTAATGATTTTGCATTTTAGCATTTACATATGTATGCATTTTCAAAGTGTTTAATTCAGTGTTTTGTATAATATTTCTCAGCAGTGGTTCAACATATCGCTGATTTACGACCACGCCCCAACGGATGAGAAGGACGATGTGACCAAAGATGCATTTTATAAGTGCTTGGAGCGCACTTATGAGAGCTGCCCCCGCCACGATGTCAAAATCGTGCTTGGCGACTTTAACGCCAGGGTGGGAAAGAAGGTATCTTTGGCACTACGGTGGGTAAATTCAGCCTCTACAACGAAACATCCCCAAATGGGTTGAGGCTGATCGACTTCGCCGAGGCCCGAAATATGGTTATCTGTAGTACTAGATTCCAGCATAAGAAGACTCATCAAGCTACCTGGCTGTCTCCGGATCGAAAAACCACCAAGCAGATCGATCATGTTGTGATAGACGGAAGACACGTCCCAGTGTTTTAGATGTGCGTGCACTGCGTGGTCCTAACATCTACTCGGACCACTATCTTGTTGCAGCCGAGATTCACACGCGCCTCTGTACAGCAAAAAATGCACGCCATCAAACGCAAGGAAGGTTCGACGTCGAGAAGCTGCAATCACAACAGACAGCCGAACGATTTTCTATTCGGCTTACACTCCTGCTCTCTGAGAGCACTCGTCACCAACTCGGTATAAGGGAACTGTGGGACGGCATTTCAAACTCTTTACGTACAGCCGCAACCGAAACCATTGGTTTTCGGAAAGTACAAAAAAACAGATGGTACGACGAGGAGTGCTGTGTCACAGCGGAGAGAAAACAGGCTGCCTACCTCGCAACGTTACGATCGACAACAACATGTGCGGGATGGGATAGATACCGAGAGTTGAAGAGGGAAGCGAGACGCATTTGCAGACAGAAAAAAAAAGGCCGAAATGCGTGAGTACGAAGAGCTTGATAAGCTGGCCGATAGGGGTAATGCTCGAAAATTCTACGAAACAATGCGGCGGCTTACAGAAGGTTTCAAGACCGGAACATACTCTTGTAGAAGCCCCAAAGGTGATCTAGTCACCGATGGGCAGAGCATACTTAAATTATGGAGGGAACACTTCTCCAGCTTGCTGAATGGCAGTGAACGCAAAATGCCAGGAGAAGGCGAACCCGATGCCCCAATCGACGACGATGGAGCAGACGTTCCATTCCCGACCAGGAAGATGTTCGCATAGCAGTTACCTGCCTGAAGAACAACAAAGCGGTGGGGGCCGATGGATTGCCGGCCGAGCTATTCAAAGACGGCGGCGAAGAACTGATAAGGAGCATGCATGAGCTTCTTTGTAAAATATAGTCGGACGAAAGCATGCCCAACGATTGGAACTTAAGTGTGCTATGCCCAATCCATAAAAAGGGAGACCCCACAATCTCCGCCAACTATCGTGGGATAAGCCTCTTCAAAATCGCATATAAGGTTCTATCGAGCGACCAAAACTTATACGGCTGTGTAAGCTGATGTTGACCAGCAAGAAAAGCTCCCTCAGAATCGGGAAGGACCTCTCCGAGCCGTTCGATACCAAACGAGGTTTCAGACAAGGCGATTCCTTATCGTGCGACTTTTTCAACCTGCTTCTGGAGAAAATAGTTCGAGCTGCAGAACTAAATAGAGAAGGTACCATTTTCTATAAGAGTGTACAGCTGCTGGCGATGATATTAATATCATCGGCCTCAACACCCGCGCCGTTAGTTCTCCTTTCTCCAGACTTTACAAGGAAGCAACACAAATGGGTCTGGCAGTGAACGAGGGCAAGACGAAATATCTCCTGTCATCAAACAAACAGTCGTCGCACTCGCGACTTGGCACCCACGTCACTGTTGACGGTCATAGCTTTGAAGTTGTAGATAATTTCGTCTATCTTGGAACCAGCGTAAACACCACCAACAATGTCAGCCTAGAAATATAACGCAGGATAACTCTTTCCAACAGGTGCTGCTGCGGACTGAGTAGGCAATTGAGAAGCAAAGTCCTCTCTCGACAATCAAAAACTAAACTCTATAAGTCACTCATAATTTCCGTCCTGCTATATGGTGCAGAGGCTTGCACGATGTCAACAACGGATGAGTCGACGTTGCGAGTTTTCGAGAGAAAAGTTCTGCGAAAGATTTATGGTTCTTTGCGCATTGGCCACGGCGAATATCGCATTCGATGAAACGATGAGCTGTTCGAAATATACGACGACATTGACATAGTTAGGCGAATTAAAAGACAGCGGCTACGGTCATGTTGTCTGGATGGACGAAAACGCTCCAGCTCTGAAAGTATTCGACGCAGTACCCGCCGGGGGAAGCAGAGGAAGAGGAAGACCTCCACTCCGTTGGAAGGACCAAATCTTACAAAAAAAATGTAAGGGAGGGATTTGTTGCATCGTTCAAGACCACTTATAAAAAATGTAAAACAATAAAAAGTAAATAATGTGAAATTTAAAGGTATTTGATGAAATGTTAATAATTTGAAGCATCATAGTGTTATTTTCAATGGAAAATGATTAATAACATTTAATCATTGAGAGCTAACAAGCTTAAATCCTTTTATTGGATATTCAAAGGTCAAAAATCAGTTATTCTAATATACTTTAAAAATATTTAAATAGTTTCTCAATATAATAAATAATCACTATATAGTAATTTTTATTCGAACTAAATGTAGGGATTTTTAATTTAAAATGCCCAAAAATTTTTATTTCGTTCAATCTGGCCATAATTAAAAATGGAATAAATTAGGCATCCCATTATTCCTGGTCGTCATGTCAGCGTCGGCTGATGATTTTCTGTTATTGGCATGTGGTGTAGTTCTTATGAAAAAAAATAAATAAATTGTAAAAGAAGGCAGAGTAGATGTAAAATTAATACAAACTTTGTAATAAGTTTACGCATGAAAATTTTCTCGCAGATTTACAAATATCCAGCAACACAGATTATTGTAATTTTTTGCGAATGGATTGCGACACATTTAATGAACTATTAACCAATATGGAGCCATTAATAAAAACAAAAACGCAGTGATGCGAGAAGCAATACCAGCTAACATGCGTTTGTCAGCAACATTAAAGTATTTGGCGACTGGAGATAAATTAGAAGATCTTAAATTTAAAACAATAATTTCTCCTAGATCCCTTGGATTGATTATTATTGACAATATAATAATATTTCTTCATTATATTCAGGTGCCGCAGTCAGAATCGGAATGGAGATCAATTGCAAACGGGTTTTATGAACTTTGGAATTTTCCAAATTGCATAGGCGCATTGGACTGAAAGCATATCTAGATCTAAATATTGCAGGATCATTCTAATATAATTACAAAAAAATTTTCGTATTGTTCTCATGGTAACTGTGAATGCAAATTATGAATTTATGGTTGCGGATGTTGGTACAAATGGGCGTATTTCTAATGGTGGATTTACAAAAAAAAAAAAAAACGATTTTGGGAAATTTACAACAATTGTTTATAATGTTCTGCCATATGTTTTTATTGGAGACAATGATTTTCAAATGCATGAACGCCTTTTGAAACCCTATTCCGGCACCAATCGAGCAAAGAACACATCTTTAACTACAAGTTGAGTAGAGCGCCTAGAATTGTTGAGAATGTGTTTGGAATATTAGTATCACAATTTGTGTGCTAGAAGAGCACAAAGCATTATTTTGGCTTCTTGCTATCTGCACTATTTTTTGCGCGCAAGTTCGCGCGTATTCATTAACCGATATAATTGATAATAATGGTTATTGGAAAATAGCATAAAGGCATATATCTTAATGCACTAGAATGTACACAAATGCGGAATGCTTCAAATAAAACTCGCGAGACTTTTGCAGAATATTTTTGCTGCAGTTTCTTGACAAACGAAATACGCATAACTTTAAATTTAACTACATATTTTGTACGTTTATAACTATATTCTAAAAATGAAAGTTTTTCGAAATATACGATTTATGTGATGTAAATTTGTTTCAGCGGAATCCTCAGCTCCAGCAACACTTCTGTCACAGTCAGCTAATCGTTGTTTCTCCCGCCTAAAATATAAAATTTTTTTAAATCCTTTATTTCTAATCCTCTTCTTTCTATGTCTATATTTTATTTATTTATTTGATTTGATTTTATTTATTTTAAGACTTCGCACACGTCTTTAATAAAAATATAAAATTTTTTGCACTTAGTTGAATTCACTTCACACTTTTCCGTGTCCGTATACATATGTTTTCAGTTTGAAATCTACACAGCAAATCAGAGATAATGAGATCCCCAACTCCACTCCACTGGAATTGAGAGAGCAATTGCTTGACGTCAAAACCTACCGAACTTTGATAGTTGACTGTATTGAGTAGGTTTTGACGTTTTGCAATTATAATGACAGCAAAGGCCAGATTGAAATCATACCAAAAATATATGTGAACGGAGGTATTTATTGCCGCCGTTCAAGATCGCTAATAAAGATTTAAAATAATGAAAATCAAAGAAAATRCGAAATTTAAATATATATTATGAAACGTTTTGTAATTTGATGCATCATAGAATTAATTTTCTATTACAAATGATTAAAAACATTTCTTAATTTAGAACTAACAGGCTTAATTCACCTTATTACGTATTGAAATATCGATAGTCAGTTGTTTTAATATACCATAAAATCATAAAAAAGGAATTAAGTAGTTTTGCCATATATTAAAAGTACGATATATAACAATTTGCAGTCGTGATAAATGTTGGTTGTTTTAATTTAAATACCCAAAAATTTGTATTTTGTTCAATCTGGCCATAATGGAAAATGTTATAAAAAACGCTTATTTTGAGGCGCTCTTACACTGGAATAAGTTGGGCATCCCATTATCCCTGCTGCAAATAAGCTCATGCTTGTCAAACATGGGTGGAGACGATCAGATTATCGTCCGTCAAATAGAAATAGCCAAAATTTTCGATTTTCATCAAACAGAGTCAGCAATAGGTCGGTGTAGCGTACGTGTAGCCGACGAGAGTCAACGACACCAACACACAAAGTGTTTGGCGCAATTATTTGATCGTCTCCAGGGCACTTAAGGTTGTGTTATATAATAGTGATTACAAAATTTCTTATTTTTTATGTTGGCACGGTATGTCAGTTGCTGCCTACTATAAGCAGAGAACGTATATTTATAGAGAAGGTTCACGATGTCAAAAATTTAAGGATATTTCAATTTTAGGATATTTATTGTGAGCCTGTTTCAAAACAGAAAATTATTAGCGTTCTTCACCACTTAACATCAGGGGACACGAAAATAGCAGAATGGAGCATTTTCAGTGTTAAATGAGAAAAATAATGGTAACTCCAATGTTAAGGAATGTACGCTTACAGCTTCGCATATTTACAATGCGCAACCGACCCTGCATATAATTTATATACAGACATACATATGTTATATTTTATATTAAAACACAAAAGCATGTACATACATATGTACGTACAAATTAAACTATTTCACGACGAATTCCTTAAATCTTTGGAAATATATAATAAAATCATATTTGTATTATAACCTAATTATTTAATTATTGTAGGTTTGATAAGATATATACGTATGTACATATTTATATACCTGTATAATGATAAAATGTTAAAAGACCATGCGGTCGCACATATTCATGTATGTAATTATGTGTGCATGTAAACAAAACGAACCATACGCATAATGTTTGTACATTTGTCCACACACAACTTTTTATGTAAATATGTACATATGCATATTGTTTCATGCGAAATTTCCGTTGACACGGACAACCAATGGCGAAGCGCACTTTTTGTCAGAGTCATGTGTCGATGGACCGACGCGGCAAAAGCGTTGTGTTGTTGGTAGAAAATCTGAGCTGCGCCGAAAACACAAACGAACGATCGCCAATTGAAACTGCTACCCTTGCCGCTCTAATAGCTTTACCAACGAACTTGTGTAAATATGTATGCATTTGTATGAGCGTGCATACATATCGACGCAGATTTTTTCAAGCCGCGAAAAATATCTTGCACATTCCTTGAAAAATACAATCAATCTCAGTTATGTGCCACAATCAAAGATACAGATGTTTGCGGTTTGTAAAAATAAAAATTGAATATGGCACATAAACGAGTGCGAATACTTAAGATAGTGGTACTTAAATCAATAATTTAAATTTCATAAAACAAATCGTGAGATGCAGAAAGATATGGGCAGTTAAGAGGGATGATTTTCATTTAAGCGGAGTACTACTTAACCGGGATTCACTGTACACATAAATCAGAGGAATATTGAATACTTTATTTGGCACATTTCTTGACTTGAAAATCGACAAATAAACTATGTTGTCAATTTTATTCTAATATATTTTAATATTTATATTTGCGGGGTTGTCACTTTTTCTTCTCATACAAATATCAGAAATTGTTCAATTTATGGCAAAGACATGCTCGAGAAGATGTAGTGGTGTTTGTTTTTATGAATGAAGCAAGTTTGCTTGTTGAAAGTGCGCTTGCGTTCATGAATGAAAATATTGTTGTTGTGTACTTTGCTACAAATTTGGGCATTGACTATTTGGCTGCCATATTGACTTGTGACGCTGCTGATGCTATTTCAGACGATTGTTGTTTTTTTAGGACAATATTTGTAGTTTATGCGGGCGACATACATATCTACATGGGAACGCATATAAGTATGTATGTTGTGTATGCATTATCTGTGTGGGAATGTCATATGCACATATTTACATGTGTACGCATATTTGTATGTTAGTTTGTGTATACATTGTTTGTTCGGCAACTTTTTGTTGATAAATGATAATATCACAATCAGAATTTGAGTTGTACTTACATATATACATATATATGCAACTACATACATAGATATGTGCTAATATCTAGATGCGTATGAAAATTTAAATGAAGAAATGTAATTTTCATACAATATTATTGTAATAGATTAAGTTTTTTAGGGTATTATGATAGTATCTCATATACACATGTGTATTCTTATATGAAATTATATTATATTCTCAAACATAAGAAATATGTAATAAATAACTCTTAATTGCACATTAACTACAAATATTGTTTTGAAAATAGGATAATTTAAGAACAATGTTATAAATTATGCATATATATGTATATTCATAGAAATACGCAAAATAATAATCATATCAATTAATATGATTGCATGTAAACGTATAAAATTATATCCAAAAGGCTAACATACGTCTGCCATAAAAGAATGTATATTTCAGAGCATAATTTTCATTGAATGCTCAGCTCTGTTCACGCTCCACTGTTAAGCATTTCTTCTTCTTAGTTAGCTGTGGTGAAACACGCTCATCGCATATTTTTAGCCTACATATATACATATATAGCATATACATGTAAATATGTCGCCCACAAAAACTGCAAAAAATGTTCTACAAAAAATACAAATAGTCGATGCTCAAATTTGTAGAAAAACACACAACAACAAAATTTTCATTCAGGAAATTTCAACTTTCAACAGGCAAACTTGCTTAATTCA
Source organism: Bactrocera latifrons (assembly GCF_001853355.1). Classification (NCBI taxonomy): domain Eukaryota; kingdom Metazoa; phylum Arthropoda; class Insecta; order Diptera; family Tephritidae; genus Bactrocera; species Bactrocera latifrons. Next base: position 170,622 of record NW_017537151.1, read on the forward strand.
TAAAAACAGACGCTGTATCTCCCCGAGCATGCCTTTGATTACAAGCGTCTTATCGCGATGATGGCAAAAGCTAAAAATCATGAGTTGAACAACTTTCTGATGTTTCTTAGCTCTTGTCCATTTAAAATATTTAATTATTAATAATTTAATATAAAATTTACGCTGGTTTGTTGGAGAAGCTGCTACAGCGGCAAGGGAAGCAGTGACAATTGGCGATCGTTGGTTTATGCTATCGGCACACCTCGTGACGCTTTGTCGTCCGGGTAGGCAAATTTACAAACATTATGCGTATGGTCCTTGCAAATTTGTTTACATGTTCACATAATTACATACATACATACATATGTTAACAAAACTTTTAAAGGTCTGCAAATAAATATGTATGTACATTAGGGTGGTTTTAGTGAATAGAGGTTTATTTTTTTTCTGAAATCTGCTTGTGTTCACTTCTAGGAATGTGCCATTTAGTGTAAAAATACAACTGTAAAAGTTTCAGCTTAATCGAACTTTGCCTTCCCGTGCCGAAAGAGCCTTGAAGATTGATAAAATGGCCATTTTTCGCGGAAAAGCGTTATTTTTCGAGTTTAACTTACGACTTATTCCACCTATTACAATAGATTTATTATCAAATGAAAAGTAATTTTGTTGAAATTTGTTTATTCTCGAACTCGACGAGTCGCTCAACGAGGACGATGCGTCGATGTTAAGAATAAGAAGCAAAAAGAGAAATATATATTAGTGAAGAAAAATAAACGTTTGATCTTTATTTTTCCTAATAAGTGTTTGTGTGTGTTTTACACTTACCTTATGAGGTGATGGTTATGATGGCCGGTGGACGTCTTAGTTCGTTCCCTGCTTCTGAAAAAGTGCTAAAAAGTGGCTAGCAGAATCGCTAGTGAGCAAAGTTAACGAAACTATTGCCAGCTGAGTG
>NW_017537151.1:171687-178187 GCF_001853355.1 Bactrocera latifrons
ATTGAAAATTTTAATTGCAGCACACCACTGCCAACCAAACGAGAGAAATATAATAATAATTACAAGAAAAATTTGATTATTGTAGCCGATATCGCAATATATCTGGCTTACCAATATACTTTATTTATTGAATATCTGWATATTTTAGCCGATATCGCAATATATCTGGCTTATTAATATTAATTTATTTACTATATATATTTTTTAGCAAACACATGTAACAACGTATATGGCACTTTATATGGCTCGCCACCCAAGATATTGAAACACCAACGAAAATCAGTATGTCAAAGTGAAAAAAGTGAAGTGTCTTAAAGTGAAAAAACTGAAGTAAACTTAAACTTCCTAAATTTCCAAAAAAAAAGAAATTTTGGGAAGAGAGAAAAAATAAAAAAATCAGTGCCGTAAGTGATTTGTTGTGAACTCAAAATCGAACTATAAGTTGCACTATTGCAATTAACTATTGTGCACAAAACTCTAATTTGATATTACCGAAAAAGTTAAGAAACAAAAAAAAATATATATGAAGATGTGTTACCGCTAAGAAGTCGTGCACTGTTGCGTTTACCGGAATTTGTGCACTTACGGATTTTCTTTTGTTTTTGTAAGATTTTCACTAAAACACTTTTACACTTTCCCTTTTTTTATTTTTTTAAATAAATAATAAATAATTCTTTATATAACGATTTATCGCGTGTCACAGATWTGAAAAAGTGCTATGGAAAATAACCACGTACCTCGGATTTGATGTTCGAACGTATGTAGGTATTTRGTGTGCGGTGTTTGCSGGAAAATTGTTGTGCGGTGTTTACTGGAAAACCGGTGTGCGGTGCTTCCTGGTAAATTGTTGTGCTGTGTTTACTGGAAAACCGGTGTGCGGTGCTCCCTGGTGAATTGTTGTGCTGTGTTTACTGGAAAACCAGTGTGCGGTGCTTCCTGGTGAATTGTTGTGCTGTGTTTGCTTGAAAACCGGTGTGCGGTGCTTGCTGGTTATGTGTTGTGCTTATGAGGAAGAATTATGATAATTATCCGGCTYGAAGGACCAATGATTATTCTCGAACTCGACGAGTCGCTCAACGAGGACGATGCGTCGATGTTAAGAATAAGAAGCAAAAAAAGAAATATATATTAGTGAAGAAAAATAAACGTTTGATATTTATTCTTACTAATAAGTGTATGTGTGTGTTTTACACTTACCTTATGAGGTGATGGTTATGATGGCCGGTGGACGTCTTGGTTCGTTCCCTGCTTCTGAAAAAGTGCTAAAAAGTGGCTAGCAGAATCGCTAGTGAGCAAAGTTAACGAAACTATTGCCAGCTGAGTGAAAACTATGAGCGGTTTGTGTCAACAGTTAACTGGCAATAGTTTGTTAAATGCTCACTAGGGTGAGTGAAAAAGAAATTAGGCACTGGCCTAAACACCTCCAATATTAAACGTGCTTTTAAATTTGCAAATGACAACAATGAAAACAGAAACTCCAATGGCAATTAACCCATTTCAAAACAAAAATCTATCCCCTTCAGCGTGAAGTACAATATATAACTCTTAAAAAGAAAATAAAAAACGAAATATACTTTTTTTAATTCCGAATATATGTAACCTATATTCCCATCGATCGTCTCAATTTGTTGAAAATAAAGTTGTAAAAATATAAAACACCTATCGTAATTACCTATCGATTTTAATATTAATATAAAACAAAGTTTCTTTGTTTAAGCACTATACATACATAGATACGCTAACTTAAAACATACTTAAAACACAAAATTCAAAATGTTTGCAAATTACACATTTATAAATAAAAAGAACTTATTTTATTCTACTGAATTAATTAGGATTTAATAAAATTATTGTATATTTTTGTAACGAAATTCTGGAGAATCTCGAATCCAAAGGTGGAGGAGTTACATTCCCATAATCTAAACATGTAGTAATTATCATTACATATTTGGGGTGTTAACAACTTGTCTTAAAGCATGGTAAAGTCGTAAAATTTTAAATGTTTACACTTGTTTAAATAAAAATTAGGGTTTTCACATGTCTCCTAAAGTTATAAGTTATAACGATTCGAAAACATAATATTAAAAATTTTAAATGTGTAAACTAATTTTTGTATGTAATCCAACAACAAATTTTTTTGAAACAAGTGTAAAAATTTAAAATTTTACGACTTTACGATTGAAGACAGGTTGTGAATAAAACAGAATAACTTTTTCTGTCCTTATATCCCCTTAGATGTTTAAATATTGAAAACTAAGCAACTGATTTTGATGCGGTTTCTTTTAATAGATAGATTGCTTGAAGAGGAAGGTTTATGTCATTATAATATACAATATAAAAAACCATAAATTTTTTGTTTACACAGCCATACATCATAAAAGGATCTACCGACTAAAATGAAACTTACTTAAAGTTAAACTTTGAAATATGTACTTTCGTTCTGCAGCAAAAAAAAAAAAAACATAGTTGATTAATTTCTTATTTAACCAAAATTATTTAAATAAGAGCAGTACTTAAAAAAAAAAAACTGTTTGTGTGTTTATTCGCTGCGAACCGAGTGAAACATTAGAAGTTATGTGGGAATCTCACCCCACCCCATTCGTGTTGAATTAGATCGTATGTTGAAAGAACTCGAATCTCTCGCATCTAATGTTGTTGAACTCATATTTGTTACATTAGTAAACAGCTGATTCGAATATTGGTTTTCAATTCTGACAGCTAGGCAATTCTGTCTTGGATTTCACAACACCCCTGATTATATGTAAATTAAATTTTTTCAGCGAAATAAACTGCTCTGTTCACGTTCAATAATTAAAACACAGTTTTTGAATAGTTTTTATTGATTCGGAGCGCGTTAAATTTGCTGCCGATTCCAACGACTACACTCACAATAACATATTTTGTCATTTACTTTTCACGACAAGTAATATCTTATTTTCGAAGCGATTTTAATCAATACAGCGTTTATCCTTATCCAATTAAATACTTTAAATACAGTATTGATTTAATATGAATATTTTTGAAGATATTACATCAGTGATTTTCTTATGTTTCTAAATGGTAAGTATATATATATTTTTTACTGCGCAGATATTAAACACATTAATGGCAATTTGTGCATAGCTAATTAAATTATAAAGTCGTGTCTGGAAGACGTCGTCGTTCCGACATAGGTCGAAGTACAGTGAACGCTAGAAGACTACGTTCAGCAAGAGATGAAGAATCGTCAACGGAACGTGAGGCTCGCCTTAGTCAGGCTCGGCATAGATATAGAGCTGAGATAGAGAGATAATCTTAAGTAGAGCGTGAGGTCCGATTCAGTCAGCTTCGGGAGAGATATAGAGCTGAGAGAGAGAGAGAATGTTCAGAAGAGTGTGAGGCTCGCCGCACCCGAGATAGGGATAGACATCGAATACAGAGAGCCAGAGAATCATCAGCACAAGTTACTAATTCATGTGTAAGTTAAGAAAATTCTGCCCTGAACTACGATCCTTTGATTTCTTACAAGGACGTATACCATCAATAAATACTATGTCAGTAGTGTGTGAACATTGCTTGGCATTGAAATTCAAGGACGAATCGAAAGGCATGTGTTGCTTACAAGTAAAAGTCGAATAAGAAGAAACTCTCCCTAAACCTGAACCACTTCACTCTCTTCTTACGGGTTATCATCAGAAATCTAAACAATTCATGAGCAATATACGCCGTTATAATAATGCATTTCAAATGACCTCTTTTAAGAGTACGCAAGTAGTTGAGAAGAAGTAATTGAGCATGGGTTCATGCCTTCATTTAAAATTCAAGGGCAAGTGTACCACTTAGCTGGGAGTGGTAGCAAGACTTCGACCCGATGATCACAAATTTCTGCAAATATATTTTATTGCAGATTCAGATACACAATCATCTACGCGGTGTTCAAGTTTGCACAGCCAATTGATAGAAATTTGTTTAGATCTCTCCAAGACATGTTACATTCTCATAATTGCTACATACAGTCTTTCAAAACTGCGATTGAGAGTGTTCCTGCAGATACTCCTGACTTTAATGTCGTACTCCATGCAAATAAAGTTCCTGTTGGAGAACACAGWGGACGATACAATGCGCCTTCCACGAGCGAAGTAGCAGTGGTGATAGCCGGACAGCAATTTGACAAAAGAGATATTGTATTGCATAGTCGTGATGATAATTTGAAAAAAAATTCAGAGTTACACAGATCTTATGACAGCTTACAATATCCTTTGATACTATGTCGTGGAAAAGTGGTTATGCCATTAATATTTCTCAAGTTGACCCAATTCGTGGTRCACCTTTGCGTAAAACAATGTCATGTAYCAACTACTATTGCTACCGTATAATAACAAGACGTAACGATTTCAACACCTTGCTTAGATATGGAATGCTAACAAACCAATACTTGGTAGATCAATATGCGAAAGCTGAATCTGAGAGATTGGCCTACATCCGTAATAATCAAACTAAATTGAGAGTCGAAAATTACGATCATCTTCAGGATGTTTTACAGGCGAATGAAAACCACAACGGCCTTGGGCAGTTGGTTATACTACTTTCCTCATTCACAGGTGGACCTAGATACACGAAAAATCGCAAGACGCCATGGCTTACGTCAGAAATTATGGCAAACCTCATTTATTTACAACTGCAACATGTAACCCAAATTGGCCGGAAATCAAAGAGAATATTAACACGAATTTAAATCCACAAGGCAGATACGATATAGTTAACTGAGTCTTCCATTTAAAAGTACAGAAACTCCTGCACCTCATTAACAAGTCTGATATATCCGGTCCGCCGCGCTGTCATATGTACACAATAGAAGGGCAGAAGCGTGGCTTGCCACATGTACACCCGCTGGTGTGGTTAGTGAACAAAATTACACCAAAACAAATTGACAGGGTTATTTCAGCTGAATTACCGGATAAAGATGAAGATCCTATCCTRTACGAAATCGTTAAGAAACATATAGTACACGGCCCTTGGGGACTTTAAACCAATTCGAATTCTCCATGTATGCGAGATTCTAAATGGATCAAAAAATTTCCGAAGTCGTTCCAAATCAAACAAGTACTAGCGATGACGGATATCCCAAATATTGTCGACGATCGCCAGAGCAGGGCGGGCAAATTGCTACCATCAAAAACAATGATATAAAGGCAATCCAATGTGTTACTAAGTACATTATTAAAGGCAGTGATCAAGCCACTTTCAGCATACAATCACTAAATGAAGTGGAAAATATCAGTCTGGACGTTATATCTGCAGTTCTGAAGCTGTGTGGAGGATTTTATCATTCGAAGTGCGCGACCGGTCTCCCACAATTGTCCACCTTGCAGTTCATTTAGAAAATGAAAAAAGAGTATATTTCACTGAGAACAATATACAAGAAGTTGTTAATAACCCGCGNTTGTTCGCTCCATGATTGGATTTGAGGCATTGCGGGGCGGCGACGGGTATTTTCCCCGATGTGGAGCATCGTGTGGTGCTTTTCGTTGCAGCGCCGGCACCGTGCGTCGCTGGAGCMGTTCGCTGACCGGTGGTTGACCGCAAGGCAATTTATACAATATTTTCCGATGAGTGCCTCCCRTAGGCGCTCCTCCGGTGTCTTGGCCCGGAAGGACGAGCAGAGCCGCAATGGATGCTTTCCCTTGCACAGCGTGCAAGAAAGCGGGTACCGGTTTGGGTGTAGCGCCGCGGTTTTCATCAAGGTACTGTAGCGAGTCATCTTTCTGAAATTARTCCGTTGACGATTTTGTGTTGTTTGGAATATTATCTACAACTGATTGGGTGGCGAGAAAAAGTGCATAAATTATATTATATAAATATTGCATAGTGTGTAGGCGGCCTTATGTGGTGTGAACTGCCTTACATTACCATAGTCTGTAGGCGGCCTTATGTGGTGTGACCTGCCTTACCTTACCAYAGTGTTGCAAATAATAATAATTAAATAAAAAATATATCATCAAATTTATGTTAACGTTATTGTTTTATTTGTCGTATGTTTTCGACAAAGTGACCTGCCACCAAAGAAAATGTAAATACAATTTGGTTTAATAAATATCTTCAACTCTTACTTGTCATTAAAATGCTTCTTGCTCAGTAAATTCAAGGGCAATGCATACATGTGCTGCTGTAGAAGGAGACTTTCGGTTTGCAACTTAGCTATTTGCTAGCAAAAGTTTGACAGACAACAGTTTTAGATTCACTGTTGTAAAATTTTTTAAGGCGAATTAAAAAATTGACGGCATGGCATAACCGTATATCATGAATGACATTTCATGTTTATGGTTATGTGCGCAATATGTGCACAACATGTGCACCACGGTAGAGGAGGAGTAGAGTCACTATCAGCTGATGTTATGTAAACAAAGCCACAGCTGWRWGGTGCCACTGTAGAAACGTCAAGGGGAGTTCGGGGTTGAGTTTCTCTTGACAAACCAAGATGGCCGACTTTTAACCGGAAAATGGTTGCATTGTGTTATTTT